>NC_091572.1:24222163-24234663 GCF_042767895.1 Penaeus vannamei
GCCAATCTGCACCTTGCCCAGCACGTGGTTGTCTTCCCCTTGACCTGGAGAAGGCTTGAGGTTGGCAAGTCCATACCATTCAAGAGACCCTAATCCTAAAGGAGTCAAGGCAGACTCTTGGCCTGGATAGCTGACTATTTTAAAAATGAATTGGCAAATGTCAGATTTCAAGGCCACCTCTCACAGCATGCCACTTGAAAACGGAACTCCTCCCAGGGAGGTTCTTCCCAGTCCCAGCCTGCCTCTGGCAATCACTGCCTTATTAGAGCTCAGAGTTGTCTGAACCTGGTGTCTGAAGAATAATTTGTAGGACAGGGTCAAAAATATCAGCAGCAAAATCAAAGCAATGAATCTGAGAACCTAATGTCAGAAAACAAAACTCACTATACAGGGTATGGATCTGGAATGGGTGAAGGATTATCTATGCAGTGTATGGATAGGACAAACCTCACTTTCAAGGAGATCAATACCTGCTTGACAGAGACAAGGAAAGACTGTCAGTCATGAAAGTCATGACAGGGAAGACATAGGAGCAGGACACAAGTGCCAATATCATTGTATGTATGCTGTCCGTCCTATTATTGACTATGCATCTGTCCTTTTCTGTTTAGCACTACAGCACAACATTAAAAGAAAAACTAAAACAATACAAAACAGAAGCAGCCAGGATAATTCTAGGTGCACCTAAGTGGACAAAGGTCATCTACCTCCTCATGGAAGCGATTTACTGTCCATGGATACTAGAATTGATCTAATGGCGGCACAGTTCCTTTCCACATTTTCATTATTGTTAGGTTCATTGTTCTCAGACATCAGGCAGAAACCTTCCTGGAAGGCAAACCAGTTGGGGCCCTTGTCAGTTTTCCATTTGGGGAAGATGTGATGTGGTCTTTAGACGGACGCATCCATTAAGATGACAGTGACTATGCGTAGTGATCACTAGTAACCGTATCATGGACACACCACCGAAGATTCTCTCCCTTCACATGTGTTGGTTCTTGGGTGTTGAGAAGAGCGATGTCTGGGGAATATTGGCCAACACCTCTGCTATATGGATGTGTACGCGTTCGGGCCCCTTTTGTAGGGATTCAGCACAGGATAGATGTGCATTGACGTCTCCTCCTAAGATCACTCGGTCTTGTGCTACAGTAACTGTACAAGGTTTTAAATCTAAGCTCTCACACAGTGGTTTGCTATATACATTGTATATATTGGCCTGGAGGACCCCGACAGATGAATCTCAACAGCAAGAGATTCAGCGCCATCTCCAAGATAATGGCCGGGTTAGCTTCAGGAGCACCGGGATTGCTTCTTTCACCAGGGTCATCGAGGCTATCTAGCACCATCAGGTGTGGGACAATAGAGGCGTGTTCAGCCTGAAAGCAAGCAGTGCATAGTCAGTGTCTTCTGGAGCATGACGACGTCAATGCTCCTTGCTCAGCACTACTGACTGGAGAAAGTTTTTTCTATTATAACAGCTATATAGATATTCCACTGCAGAATACAGATTGTGTGCCATGATGGTTACTCAAGTGCTGCATTATATCTCGTCTCTAGCTCCGAAGCCTGGATAGTTGACCCATTTTAAAAATGGACCAGCAACGATGTCGAGATTTCAAAGGGGCCACCTCTCACAGCACATGCCACTTGAGAATGGAACACCTCAGGGTGGGGGTTACTCCAGTCCCCTATGTACAACCACCCTTATGTCCAACTATAATCAACATTCACCTGCCAGAGGGATGCAAAATCATCTCTGTAGAGTTAAGTATTTTTACATGAAAGTGCCCTGGATTCATGGATTCGGTATGCGAACAGGTGGTCGTGTTACCCCTTAGGGTGTTTACTTTTATTTTTAATGCCTTTTCTGACGCCCTTGCCCATTTTCTAAATGCCACACTCAGAAGGATGCGCATTAAGTTTTGAGTCCGATAAGAGCTCGTTTAACCCTTGCTCCCAAACTTCTTCCCAAATTTCCCCGATTGCCGGCGGCCCCTCTGCCGTGGCGGCTCAGTGGGTCGCCACAGAGGGCGATTAGCGGGTAACGCCACTGTGAAAGGGGGTATGAGCGTGGGCTGGGAGGCTGCTGTGACTTATTTTCGTGTATTGTTGCTTATCACTGCAAGTATCCGTTGCCAAGCACACCTGGCCTGGAGTTCTACTGGGGTCGTTCTAACAAGCGGCGCTGGTTGGTGGGACACCTGCATCCGCTGTTCCTGGCACAGGTTCACAGCCAACTCGAACCCCTGCTGCAGCATCTGACGAATGGTCTCCTCTGCAGGATAGGAAGTCAGCTAGCGACCCCTGGTGTGACTACCATCGGATGGAGGGGCCCCTCCTGGCGACTGCCCCGGGCAGGAAAGGTGGTGCTACAACCTGTGGTGAGATGGGGAGCTTTGTCCACTTTTGGGCCCAAGACCCTTTCGGGTCGAGCAGGAATCTCCCTGCTTGCGTGCGGCTGTGCTAGCGCAGGGGCCCTGAACAGGGGCCCCAGCCAAGAACTGGGTTCACTGGATGGCCCAAGATAATCATGAAGCCGGAGGGTAAGCCCGTTTCCTGCAGCCCGCAGGGTCAGAGGTGACAATGGTGAAGAGGGGCTGTCACACGCCTGCCAGGGTACGCTTGCATGCCAGCTCAAGAGCATTACAGGGCGTTTCAGGCCAGCCTACCTGCAGTGGCTAAGTGGATCTTGCATAACCATCCATAGGAAGCTGAGTGTCCACCACCTGAAAGTCAGTTGCAGTCCCACCTAACTAAAACACATTAGCCGTCTCGCCTGTCCACATAGTTGAGGAGATGTGGTAAGAGCTAGATCTGGCAAGTTTGGCTGCTTGCTGTGACCATAGCTCTCCTGATAATGTTTGATACCTGGCCATTATTTCAGACTGCACAGATCATATCTGTTTACACCCTTGTGAATGTCCATGGTCGCTGTTCCCAGTGTGTGGGTATACCCCCCCAAAACCCTGGAAGGTTCGCCTAGGTACTGTGCTGTGATTGCGCTTCTTTCCTGGAGCCAGAGGAGGTGGTACACACAGTCTCGGACTCCACGATGACCTCTGACATCCCAACAACAACCTCCTGCCAAAACCCACTTAATGGCCATGGCCACTCCAGACCCTAGAGTCAAGAAAGTTCTCAAGGAGGACGAGTTTTGGACTGTGGTGAGTTCCCTAGAGAACAGTGATTACCCACAATGCTGTCTACTGGACTTGGATATGGGACAAGGACTCTTGTGGCTCCCAGTTCTGCTCTGGATGGAGGCCGTGGCGTGAGGGATTGGGGCTGCTGAGGCTCAGGTACTGGTGGCACTGAGACCGCTGAATTGCTCCCCTTCCCATCTTTCGGGCATCTGACAGGCCGGGTGGCAGTTGCTGTGAAGTGCACAGACCGGTTCCCAACTCTGGAGACAAGCTGGCAGTAGAACATGTTCGAGAGTTGCAGCATGTTAGTGTCACACTAACAGCAATGCCCCAGTTTGTGCGACAGTGGACCGCTCCACAGAAGATGGAAGGAAGTAGTAGCACTCAGTGTGACTGTATGTTGGGCCCCAAAGGTGTTATAGACAAAATACCGGTCCTTGGCTGTCACCGGTGGTACTTGTGAAGAAGGAGGATGGATCTGCGAGTTCAGTGATGACTACGGAGGCCTGAATCGGTGACGACCCCAGACATCCCCTTTCCATGCATTGACGAAGACGTGGACTGACGGACGAACCCTGGTTCCTATTCTCGACCGGCCGGTCGCTGCACTGGGCCCATCCTACCATTGGCGCAGCGATTGGCCGCCAGCTGTTACGGTTTGCGGGCTTCCATCTGGCCTCTTGACTGCACCAACGGCATTCCAGAGGACAATGAATGTTGTTTTTGGCTTCCATTTTTGGGATGTCACACCCTTGTATATCTGGACGATGTGTTGGTTACATCAGCGAAGCTACGGGGTAGACACAGCATCACAGGAGACTCTAACCCTTAAGAACGATACCAGGGATGAAGTTAAACCTGGAGAAATGTGAACTTGCCAAGCACCAGGTGGCTCTTGGGCTTCATTGTTGGTGCCTACAAGCTTAGGGGGCTGACTTTGTGCTCAAGTACAAGATAAAGGGGCCGACAACCACGTTCCAGATGTCCTTTCCCGACCTGCAGGTGATGCATCTCCACCTGCGGAGGTTGCTGAACTCGGCTGGACCTCACCAGGATGACGGCTGAGCAAGATGACGAACTTAACCCCGCAAGACCAGGCATGCGAGGACTTGCCCCTTGCCCAGAGATTGTAGAGCACTGTGCAGCTGAGAAGGACCTCCTGCTTTACTCCCAGTTTTGAGGTGGAGGAGGGTGTTCTGTACTACCTGCCAGACTTGCACCAGACCAGGTGTAGAACAGGTTTGGTCCCCCAAACCATCTCGACCACAGGCCCACTCGTCCCGCTCCAGTGCCCTCCGACTGCTATCATCTGCAGGTCCACATTGCCAACCAGAACTACCACCGGGGTGCCCTGTACTTCCCCCAATATGCACCATACAAGCGAGTAAGTGGCTGGTGCCATGCTATCGGGTAGCGGAAATTGGCGGGTCGTGTAGCAATAATGGAAGAGACGTCCTTTACCAGAACCCACTGGTGTGGGTCCTCACTGCCAGGCCCTATGGACCTGTAAGGACGTCAACGACAGGGTTCCAGTGTGCCCTTTCGCATCCCGTTCTCAGATCATCATGCTCAGTTTTTATACAGCTGGTTGCAATGTATGACAAGAGTGTAAACAGTGCTGCACCGGGCTTTGTGGGCCGCTACAATGAAACCCTTTGGTTGCCTTATCCACAGACAATAGCCTGGAGTTACTCACATGGTGGTTGCTCACTTCTGGAGGCATTACTAAGCGCAGCACTCGACGGTGACTTGTCACCCCCTGTTCAATGGGGTGGTGGAGCGCACCAACCGTACAGTGAAGGACATTCGGCGGCGTGGCTGAGCAGGCTCACCTTCGCTGCAACGGCCCCCTCATCTGCGCTGTGTGTGCCCCTTTTTGCCCTGAACAATAAATTACCGGGCCAGTAGGGATAATAGTTGTACTTTACTGACCGGTTGTATGGCCTTCTTTTGGGACACGACCTTATGGGAGCTGTGGACCCAACAGAATTACAGTAGCAATGGAGCTGCTCCTTTTCAGGCCCTTACGAGGAAGGTGCTCTGGTCTTCTTGAAGATCAAGGGAACCATGGACCTTTGGGTGATCGCTGGCAAGGTCTATATAATATTGCAAAGAAGGGGGGTTTGGGCCACTGTCGGTTATAAAGTCTAGACTTGGCCCCACCATTACTGTCAAAGTCCATGCCAAACCCAGATGCGACCCTATACTCCATGCAGCTGAGTGGACTTCCTCGGGAGGATGACCGAGTGTTGTGCATTTCTTGATGACATGCTTCTTAATTAATTTATAGACAGTTGATCCGAACTATAGTGTGCCCTATGCTCTGGAAAGCTTTGTGTGATGTGTTACTTTTAATTATGTTCTTGTGCTTTTATTTACCGTAACTTTCGTATTTTATTTTATGTTTTCTTGTGGCTCTGATTATTCTTTAGTTTTTATGTTGTTTTATTGATTTGTAAAATTTCTTGCCCACTTGGGGTGTTCACTTTTATTTTTAATGCCTTTTCTGACGCCCGCACAATGACCACATGCATTTCTGTGCCACTCCCCAAGAGAATATATAGTAAGTTTTGGGTCCGATAGGAGGTTGTTTAACCCCACTCCAAACTTCTTCCAATTTGGGGTGCCGAGCCTGCTGTGACCTCAATTTTGAAGTCGCACAAAAGGGCAGTTGGCAGGTAACCTTGACTGTGAAGAGGTGTGAGTGTGGGCTAGAGGAAGGACTTTTAACTGATTTTTTCGTGTGGTATTGTGCCTCGTGTGATATTTAATGATGTACGGAGACGTTACTCTATTTGCCAGTGATTTCCCCGTGTCTTCTGTGATCGCCAGGAGCTGTAGTAGCATAGGGCTCAGTAAATGAAGCCGTTTGTATGAACAGCTGTGTTTGCCCACTCCCGTAGGTAGTAGTCAGGCCAGCTTTCCCCCCATGCCCATACCCACATCTTATTCACTGTTTGAGGATTACTCGTCAGCTCCTGTAGTAGTGTGAGTGTGGCTATCCCCAGCCTTAACCATGCTACATCTTCTTGTAGGCCTGGTAATCATAGCCTCTGGCAACCACTGCCTAACTAGGCTCAGCGTTGTCTGAATTCTTGTCTGAAGAGTGTTGTAGGACAGGTCAAAAATATCGGCAGCAAATCAAAGCTTTATGGCTCTGAGAAATAATGTCAGAAACGACAAAAACTCACTGTTCAGAGTATGAATCTGTATGGGTGAAGGACTTAGCTTGGTGTATGCTGGATAGGACACACGCTCACTTTCAAATAGGATATCCAATACCTGCTCGACCAAACCAAAGGAAACTGTCAGTCATGAAAGTAGGAGCAGGACACAAATTACTAATATCATTGTATGTACATGCTGTCAAAGTATATTATTGACTTTGATTCTGTCACACCTCATTACTTCCAGCACAACATTAAAGAAAAATGGAAACAATACAAAATGAAGCTGCCAGGATCATTCTGTGAACTCCCAGATGGACAAAGGTCATCAACCTCCTCATGGAGGTTGATTTTACCGTCCTTGGACACCCGAATTGATCTACTGGCAGCACAGTTTTCCCTTTTCCAAAAGGGTCTTGTAGGCGCCTCAGAAGAGCTCATGCTACCTAAGACAAAACGGTATGACGCCTGGGGCATCAGTTGTTTGGCTGAACAACTCTTGACACATACAGCCAGAGTAAATTGCTGTACTTTCAGCTAAAAGAATCACTGCTTGCCAAGGGCTTGGACTCCCCTCACCCCGACTACAAAGAACCCCCGCCATGGAACGCGACGAAATGATCGAAATCTCAGTCGTAAACCATTCAATGAGAAAAAATCAATATTCCACCCTAACCCCTAAAGGCACAAGCACAAGGGGTCATTGCCCAAATAACTCCTCCGGGTAGCGTAACCTACTATACGGACGGATCCGTGGTTCCTATAAACCACACTGCAGGCGCCAGCTTCGCAGCAAGGGATACCACAGCATCCATTAGGGTCACTGGCAATGCCTCAAGCAGCAAGCTACTGAAGCAGACACGATCATGGAAAAACCCTGACACACGCGCCCCTAAGGGCTGGACACGTCATTCACTCTAAAGGCAACCATTGACAGTTTACAGCATAGCATGCCTCAAGACATCTACCTTCTGACATCTGTACTAACCATAGCCCAAAAAAATTCCTGATCAGGGTAGAAGAATTATCATAAACTGGCTCCCAAGAAGCACATTGGCATTCAAAGGGGGAATGAGCTTGCTGACAAACTAGCCGAAAAAAGGGGCAGAGGTATGCCCCCCATCCTCCATGATCGTTAAACCAAGCCGAAGGAACCGAAGGCCGCCAAGCTGCAATATATAAGTCCTCCCGAGGGCATACGGAGAAAATATTATAATTTCGCTCGCTGCCAAGTGAAATTTTCAGCTGCTACAGGCTACAACCACTGGCCCTTCCTCCAAATACAAAAAGAGGTACCAAGTTATACTACACAGATTAAGATTCGGTGCCATGCGCTTGGCAAATTATTGATGACGAGACATAGTTGTACAAACTTTGGGCGAGTCTAACGCCTCCCTAATTACATTATTTTTACAAAATTGTAGATATTACACACAATTTCTAAGACTAAAGGGCCACCACCTACAGCCACTTGGGCTGGTAAAAGAGGTATGCCACATGCTTACTCCGTAACAGCTGGATCATTTGCTCGCAATTCAGCCACCACAATAAACATCAGTTCAAAGAAAATACATGTTAAAAATTGTTGACGCGGGACAGGCCACTCCAAGAGAAAACTGAACTGAACTGAACCTTTCCTCACAAAGGACGAAGATGGAATCGAGGACGATTCAGAGAGCTGATTTTGTCTCACTTTCTTAAATAAATCTAGTTTGTGGATTGTTTTTTACATAAGTATCAACACGGTAGAATGTTTCCCCCATTCATATAAATATGTATTTACATATATACAAGTAATATTATTATATATATTCATGTTTTATAAGTATATGTATGTACATAAACATATTCATATTTTATATAAGTATATGTATATATATGTATATATATATATATATATATATATATATATATATATATTTATATAACACATACATGTGTGTGCGTGTATGCATATACATTTATGTATATATATATATATATATATATTTATATATATATATATATATATATTTATATATATATATATATATGTGTGTGTGTGTGTGTGTGTGTGTGTGTCTGTGTGTGTATACTATATATATATATATATATATATATATATATATATATATATATATATATATATATATATATATATATATATATATATTTATATACATGCATATATATGTATATATATACATACATACATACATATATATATATATATATATGTATATATATATATATAGATATATATATATATAGACACACAGACAGATACACACACACACACACACAGAGACCCACATACACACACACATATATATATATATATATATATATATATGTATATATATATATATATATATATATATATATATATATATATATATATATATATATATATATATATATATATATACATACACACACATGCATGCACTCACTACGCTCGGGTGATTGTACAGCAATGTTTTGTTTCTGCATCTATTTATAATTATTTGTCCATTCATATATATATATATATATATATATATATATATATATGTATATATATATATATATATATATATATATATATATATATATATATATATATATATATGAAACGCATTATACTCAACATGATACAAAACTCCAGCAATCTTGTGTGGTCCATCTTATTTGTCTGACAGCTCTGTAGTTGATATTTCTATAGCAAAATTTTCTTATAAAGTATTTTTACGTATAAAAAGAGAGAGTTCATACCCTCAAGGTTAAAAAGTCCATGCATTACTGAAGACTATTAGGTACATAAGAAACACGTAATTGTTTTAAAGACTACCTATTATGACACATGAAAAAGTGAATTCGTTGTTAAAACGGAAAATCATCTGGTCCATGGGGAATTCGCCCGAAAATATAGTTCTTTATTCAACATTTGCAGTATTATTATCACTCACACTTGGTCCTTAGCATCAGCTGTTTCAAAGGTACACGACAGCCAAAGATACGGGATAGCCAAAGTTGCATGGCAAGTAAATATTGCATGGATGCCAAAGATTCGCCATAACCAAAGCTGCACACTGCCCGAAGTTGCATGGTGTCCGAAGATACGCGGCGGCCAAACCTGCATCATGGCCAAAGGTCTGCCATGTCCACGGAACAGTCTAAGCTGATTTCTTATTTCTTATTTATCTTACTCTTATTTATTTATCTTACTCTTATTTCGCGCAGCCTCTCGCCGAGCACACGGTTGGTCTTTGGCAAAGGAATTCCAATTTGAATTCCTGGTTTTATTGCGTCACTGAGAATGAACAGATGAGCTGACCCTTAAATAAACAAGCAATTATCACACACATGTTGATAGGTAGGTAAGTAAATATTCAGAAACATGCATACATATATATATATATAAATCTATGCATACATACTCACTGACATATATACATATATACACAAAGATATACATATATAGATACATATAGATATACATATATGCATAAAGATATATATACATACATAGATACATATAGATATACATATATGCATAAAGATATATATACATACAAAGATTTGTATATACACATATTTCTTTCACTTTCCCCTGTACAATAAGATAATTTTACTAACAATGATCAATGAAAACCTTAAAAAACAGTTGAAAACAAATCAAGCCTTTGGGAAAAAAGCATTAAAATCGTGAGCTAAGACCGATAAAACCATAATTCTTTACTCAAAGTTCGACTCGTTCATATCACGAGCTGATTTTATCTAAAAAGCATACAATGATAATCGTCAAAGTAGATGAAACCAGTAGACGGTATTTGTAATCTATATGAAACAAAGATTGTCATTTGTGATCGAGGGATATGTAAATAACTTATTACTGCTGACTCTATTAACCACAAATTTCGACAAATAACTTGCAAGCGAGAGTGGGAATCCCTGTAAATAAACTATTTGGTCTTCTGGCAATTTCGAAATACGTATTCTAATGGTACTGTCGATCTGGAGGTCTGTGGAAAGTATTGATAATAATGATAATGGTAACAGCAGTGGACATGCCAACAAAATGAGTACAAAAGAGAGAGAGAAAAAAACAAGCACTTCATATACATACATTATATATATATATATATATATATATATATATATATATATATATATATATATATATATATGTATATATATTATATATATATATATGAATATATATAAGTCTGGTGATAATGAAAAAAAAAAATGGTGGCCTTGGAATACTTTAAGATTGGACATATTTCAGTGCAATGATAGGCATACAATAACATTTAATACATTTTACTCTTTTGTTGAAAGCATACGCATGCGCGAGCACACTCACATATACATAGGCGTTTAACATTACCTACATAAGTGTAATATAACGGTTCTCGTAGAAACTATTATATAATTCTACTATACATAACTTATATGTTCCGTGGTGTAGTGGTTAGCACGGTCGCCTCCTACGCGACAGACTCGGGTTCGAGCCCCGACGGATACTTCATCCGTATAGTTTTATGCAGGAATATCTGCTTGCATCTCTATCTGCTTACCTTCCCTTCCATACATCTCTCTACTTTTGTTTCTGTCTCTTTCTCCGGCGTTTACATTGCGAAGGAGTTTGAAGGAATTGGAACGTTTGATTTTATATTTTTTTCCATTTCTTTAGTTGTTTGTTGGTGTTTATGCGCGTTTTGGTAATTTTGCTGTTAGTCTTCTCATAGTCATATGATTGCATTCATATGAGAAACAAAGACTGGGATTTTATGAAATGATTGATATAAGCCTTCAGCCTACAAGTTGGTTTACAAACTTTATTTACAATCATCACCAAATGATTTCTTTTCGATCCACCCATATCTCTTTTATTCTATTTTCTCTCTCACTCTCCTGCATTGCCCTTGTGATCATAGTTGATGTACGCATCATGAGCATCATTATGAATCTTCGAAAAGAATGAGAGGAATAGATTTAGAGAGAGAGAAGGAAAATACTCAGAGACTGACCATCATCATTAACATTCTTAGCACTCGCATCATCATTATCGTTTTAATTGTAGTCGTTATAAGTAATACTGCTATCTCTTTTATGATATGTATACACAATCCCTACCATGAGGACAATAACCATATTACTGTTGTTCTAGATATCATCATTATCATCGCATCACCATCTTCATCATCGTTATAATTGTCAATATCCTTTGTATTACTAATATCATTAATATCAGTGTAATCTTTATTAGTAATAGTAATAGTCTTATCATTGGTAGCAGTACTGCTACTACTGTCATTATTATTATCATTATGATTTTTATTACAGTTAGCATTACAGTTATCATAATTTCTTTAATTATCATCGCTATTGTCATTACTATCATCATCATTATCAATATAACCTGCTGTCGTTGTGCTCTTACTAGTTTTAGTATTAGTATCTATTTTGTTATAAGTTATGATTATTATTACTAATATTACTTTTATAACTATTATTATTATGCTATAATTCTTTTTCATCATTTTCATACTTATCATTATCATGGTAACAATTGAACATCCCTTCATGTGGGACAAATATTGAAGAAATGTCCACCAAATGGTTGCAAAAAGTAGCGAGTTGGGGAGAAATGCCATAAGGTACAGAAAAAAATGAACATTTGCATTTAACATATTCAGTACGAATCATCGGTGATAACTCTGATAATTTTACTTCTGTAAAATAGAGATAATGGATGGTTGTCGAGGAATGTTTGTGACCTGAACGAATGAAGTTATATATAAACATAGGAGAATATGAAACTCAGTGAGATGAATAGTATATTAGATGGATTTGCTAACAACATGGATGGAGGAACGAACGCAGCTATTTAACCTTAAGAAATATGAAATGAGAGAAGTGGTAATTGCGATCGAATTATATATTATATTACTGCTGACTCCTCGAATCCCAAATTTCGAAAAATAAATGTAGACTTGCAAACGAGAGTGTTAACACCTGTAAATAAACTATATGACTTATTGATATTTTTGAAATAAGCATTCTAATGATATTGATGATTAGGAAGTCTGTGACGAGTAGTGATATGAACGATAATGTTAACCTCAGTGGGAATGCCAACAAAATAAGTAAAAAAAAACATGCAAGTATATTTATATATTTTCCCAGTATTTCTCTTCATCATAATGCTTAGTTGAGATAAGTA
>NC_091572.1:24239663-24247163 GCF_042767895.1 Penaeus vannamei
TTTGCTAGCGTTTATGCGCGTTTTCAGAAGTAATATGAGAAGCAAAGACTGGGAGGAAGAAGAAGACGAACAAGTGCTGAAGAGAAGAAGAAAATCAAGACGGAGTAGGAAAGGTGGAAGAAAGGAAAGAGGCTAAAGAAGCAACTTTTGTTTTATTATCTTGCTTAGTATCATCTTCGTTCCACTGTGCCTGCTTCAGATAAGAAACATGATTTCATAGAAAAAAAAAAATTATCTTGAATTAGGACAGCTGGATCCTGTGTTAACCATATATCTTTTATTTTGTTCTGCATGTGTTATTCTTGTTTCATTTAATTTCCCTTTTGTTTGTACCATACGAGATGAGTTGTAATTCACCTTATAAATTTTTTTGTCTACATTTCATTTTATTCTCTCTGCCCATGGAGCTATTTTTTCAGTTATATATTGTTTATTTTGATACCATTTGATATATTACATTATCTATTCGAAGTTTATTCAAATGAGTATTCTTTTAAACATACACTACTGAGAAAGTATCTAATTTCATAGCGACACAGTTGTATATTGATTTATATGTTTTCGAACACGTACTGCGGTTGGGTATAAACTGTTACTTTAACAGAAATTTATAAGAAATTTATGATAAAAACGATTTCATTTAAAAGGAATTCGAATGTACACCAAAGACTGCGAAATAATTGTTGATCGCTGACATGGAATGTTAACTAAACCTACTTTCAAGACGATCGTAGCATCAAATCTGCAAAATGTTTCAAAATTCCAATTTCTACTTCGAGCTGTATAATCTACTGTGAGGATCCAGATGGACTTTTCGGTAATTTGACCAGCAGCGCCAACGCCTGTGAGCCAAGTCTCAGCACCGCCGACGCTCGTGAGCCCAGTCTCAGCACCGCCGACGCTCGTGAGCCCAGTCTCAGCAGCGCCGCGGGCGACTTCCTCTGAGTTCGCTTCTAGAGGACTGAACTCACGCGCCTGTTGCCCCCAAGGGAGGCCTTGAGTCGCTGACTACTTCACGTGTAATCACACAGGCAGGCAGACGCAGGAGGGGGTCAGCTGTGGAGGGTTGTCCTCTCTAGATTAGTTCCTCCCCTGTTTCTGCATATTCTAGAGGCGCTGTAGTGAAAGGAGACACGCCCTGCCATTGATATATTTAGTTACAGAATATATAATTGGAGTGGCAGAGGATTAGTGTTAAAGCTGCTTAGTGTGGTTTCGTTAACCCTGCCAATTCTTTTTTTGGACTCTGACATACGCCATTATTTTGTGACGTCATAAAAACGTCACATTCTGACTGCTCGTGCGAACTTTTTCACGGAAGGACTCTAGGATAAAGATTTTTTTTTTTTTTTTTACCATACACATATGTTTTGTGTTCATCGCAACTGTACAATCAGAGTCTTACTTTGATATTTTGGAGGTTTTTGCTTGGCAAGTTTTTTGTTATGAATTATTCACTAAGAAAGAGAGGGAGAGAGATAGAAACAGACGATGCGAGAAACTTGTCATTGATATGAAATTCGTATTATTAGCTGCCAGCCTATAAAATTGATTTTCAAACTTTATTTACAATCGTCACCAAATGATTTCTTTTCAATCCACCCATATCTCTCTTATAGTATTTTCCCTCATTTTCCTGCATTACCTTTGTTATCATAGCTGATATACCCATCATAAGCATCATTATGAAGAATAGGAGGAATAGATTTAGAGAGAGAGAGAGTGGAAAATATTCAGAGATTGACCATCATTAAAGTTACCATTATCGTTTTCATCATAGTCGTTATAAGTAACACTTTTATAATAAGTATACACTATCCCTACCATGATGACAATTGCCTTTATTACTGTTCTAAATATCATCATCTTTATCCTCGCATCACCATCACCATCTTCATCATCGTTTTAATTATCAATATCCTTTGCATTACTCTTATTTATATCAGTGTTATCTTTATTAGTACTGTCATTGTTATCATCATTCTCATTTCAAATACTATTAGTATGACAGGTGTTAAATTTAGTATTATTATCATCACTGTTGTGATTACACTTATCATTATCACTATCTATGTTATTATCTCATGTGGTTGTACTCATTAGTTTTAGCATTAGTATGTATTATGTTTTCATAACTATATCATGATTATTGATATTACTCTTATAACAATTATTATCATTATGCTATTATTATTTTCATTTTCATCATTATCATTCTTATTATTATCATGGCAACAGCTGAACATCCTTTAATGTGGGACAAATATTGAAGAAATGGTCACTAAATGTTAGCAAAAAGTAGCGAGTTGGGAAGAAATGCCACATGTTATAGAATAAAAATTGAAGAAACGGGATTGCATTTTACATGTTCAGCAGGAATCATCGGTGATAACTCTTAGATATCTTGACTTTTGTGAAACGGATATCAGCAGATAGCTGGCCAGTGTCCAACGTCTTCTAATGGACGGTTGTCGAGGAATATGTACGAGATCAACTAATGCAGTTATATGAACTTAGGAGAATATGAAACTCAGTGAGATGGATATTGCATTTGATGGATTTATTAACAGCATGTATGGAGGAGGGAACAAATGCAGTTATTTAACTTTAAGAATTACAATAAAAAAAAATTTTGTTTGCGATCGAGGTATATGTTATAGACTCGCAAACGAGAGTGGTAACACCTGTAAATAAACTATATGACTTATTGATATTTTTTAAATACGTATTCGAATGATATTGATGAGTAGGAAGTCTGTGATGAGTAGTGATATGAACGATAATGAAAACTTCAGTGGATATGCCAACAAGATAAGTTAAAAAAAAACATGCCAGTGTAGACAGACCGTATACACTTATCTGCGCATGCGCCATAATACATCATGTGTCGTCTGCACTTGCAACTGGACCATAATTATTGCATTACTAATATAGTTATTTGATAATGTTATCTGTAAGAATTTCAATGTAATATCCTGCACTATGCGGTGTATACGCGTGGTCTTTATATTTTGGGTACCACTCAGTGCAGTGCAGACGACACATGGTGTATTATGGCGCATGCGCAGGTAAGTGTATACAGTCTGTCTACACTCGCATGTAGTTAAAAACATGCAAGTATATCTTTATATTTTCCCAGCATTTCTCTTCATCATAATGCTTAGTTGAGATAAGTAGGTAGATAGATAGAGGGCAAATGAGTAGATGGGAGAGAGAGAGAGAGGGAGGGAGGGAGATAGAGAGTCCTAATATTAAACATACAAAAAACGTTGGTAGATTTTTTCTTCATTCTATCTATCTATCTATCTATCTATCTATCTATCTATCTATCTATCTATCTATCTATCTATCTATCTATCTATCTATCTATCTATCTATCTATGCGGAATTTTAATTATAGTAAAATTCGTAAAAATAGCAAATGTTTCCGTGGTGTAGTGATTAGCACACTTGCTTATTACGCGACAAACTCGGGTTCGAGCCCCAACGGGGACGACAGCAGACGATTTTTAAACATGAATTTCTGTTTGCATCTCTATCTACTTACCTACCTTTCTATCTATCTGCTCTTGTTTCTGTCTCTTTTCTTGTTCATATTGTAAAGGTGTATGGAGGAATTGGAGCGTTTGATTTTGCTTTTTTTTTTTTTTTTTTTTTTTTTTTGAGGTGGGTGTTTGGGCGCGTTTTCACAATTCTGTTATTTCTCTCATAATCATGTGATTACATTAGTAATATGAGAAGCAAAGAATGGGAGGAAGAGGAACAAGTAATGATGGAAAGGAAATAAAACTCAAGACGGAGCAGGAAACTGGGAAGGAAGGAAAGAGGTTATGTTGTTTTATTGTCTTGTTTAGTGTTGTTTTCGTTCCACTTTGCCCACTTCAGATAAGAAACACGAACTCACAGAAGAGAAGCAATGAGTTTGCAATGAAATCCGATTAAGTATAATCATGGTTGCAGAGTTTTTGGACTTGCAACATAGAACGAACTGCACGATCTCCTTTTACACTACCTTAATGTTTACCTATATGTTATGAAAGGTTTGTCCTCACTGTAGTTCGCAGAGTCGTGAAATAATGAATGCTACTTATGGTCCGGAATGAAAGCAAACCAGGCAGTATAGTTACCAAGGTGTGGAATCCTACTACTATTGCAGGGTGACAGCTGGGTCCTATGATAAGCCTATATCTAGTGGATAGGTGTCTTTTGTTTTGTTATGAAATGGATTATTCATTCGACGATTTTTATAATTCTTTAAAACATATACACTATCGTTAAAGCATAGTGACTTACAAATGATATATATTGACCTATATTTGCCTTTGAAAACGTACTGCAGGTGGGTAAAAATTGTTAACTGAACAGAAATTTATATGAAATTTACGACAGAAACAAAATTTTGTCTAACAGGAATTCGAATGAACGCCAATAATTACGAAATTTAGTTTATCGTTGTCATTGAATGTTAACTAAAACTGCTTTCAAGACGATCGTTGTATTAAATCTACAAAACGCTTCAGAGATTAAAGCTAATTTCCTCTGATGTTTAAAAATGAGTAGGAATCGGGTTGTCCTACAGCTGGATATTTTAGGGAAAGACATGTTTTCTTTATCTGGTTTTGTTTATACTTTATTGGGTAATGTTCTGCATGTGCTGTTTTGAACGTGACGGAACAAGTGTTCTTTCTTTTCATCCAACGCAACTTCTTTCTTACGTTCCTTTATCTACCTGTCATTTATTTATAGTTTTCTTTCCCACCTCCATTCCTCCTTTCTTATCAAATCCGTCGTAGCAGGAAATAGAAGTGTTAGAAATATGCGTTGCTTTCTAGCTTTTAAAATGCCAACACTTAATTTGCTAAAAATATCAATAATAATTTGAAAATTATATGTGTCATCTTCCCAAATGCATACATCTCTATTTATCAGTTGTATTTACTAAAAAAGAAAAAAAAATACTGGTGTCAGTAGTTATAGGACAAGAATACTTTCTAGAAAGATTCCAATCTATTAATATGTGAGATAATTATATGAACTGTGAGATAAAATTCATTTTAATTCGACACAATTTCCGTATTGCTCCAAGGCTCCCACGAAGCGCCCGTGGCCCCCAGTTCAGAACAGCTGGTCTAAGGGGAATCCCCGAAAATAGTTCTTTATTCAACATTTGCAATATAATTATCGTTCACAGTTGGCCTCTTAGTTACCGTATTTCAAAGTTACACTGGAGTTAAGGATACGGGGTAGATAAGATTGCTTGGTAGCTAAAGATACGAAATAGCTAGCATTGCACGGAGGCCAAAGGTACGCGTAACCAAAGTTGTCTAGAGTCCAAAGTTTCATGGTGTGCAAAGATACGCGATGGCCAAACTAGCGTCATGTCCAACGGCATGCCATGTCGGGAACTGCATGACAGTTGAGATCCTCTTTTTTTATCTCGGGCAGCCTCTCCCCGGACACACGGTCAATCTTTTAATCCAGGTCCTCCAAGCAAGGACCTAGATTAGAAGAGGTTGGGGATTTGATTTCATTCTTCTACGACTGGATTTATTTCAGTGGAATGGTAGACATACAGTAATGTTTAATACATCTTCCTCTTTCAGTGAAAGCACACATACGCACACACACACACACACGCACGCACGCACGCACGCACACACGTGTAATATGTTCTCATAAAGACTAGTAAAATCATCTACTATTGGAAAAGTTTGTGGTGTAGTGGTTAGCACGGTCGCCTCCTACGCGACAGACTCGGGTTCAATCCCCGACGGGTACCGGATATGCATGCTTTTTACATGAATTTTTGTTTGTATTTCTATCTATTTACCTTCCGTTCTATATATATTTCTACTTTTATTTCTGTCTCTTTCTCTAGTGTTTACAATGCGAAGGAGTATGAAGGAATGAGATCTGATTTTGGATTTGTTTATTTGCTTGCTTGTTTGTTAGTGTTAATTCGCGTTTTCACAAGTCTGCTGTCAAATAAGTAATATGAGAAGCAAAGACTGGGAGGAGGAAGAGGACGACCAAGTGATGAAGAGAAATAAATAAAACAAGATGGAGTAGGAAAAGTGAAAGGGAGAGGAGAGGCAAAAGAAGCAAATTTTGTTTTTTTATCTTATCTTCGTTCCAGTTTGCCTTCTTTAAATAAGAAATGCGAGTTTACAGGAGAGAAGAATGATCTCCTTTTTACAGTAGCTTCATAATTACCTATATATTTTGAAAGGGTTGTTTTCACTGCAGTTCACAGTGTCATTCATTCATTATATGAATGCTATCTTGGCCCGCAATCAAATACAAATATGAACTAGACGAACCAGACAGTACAGCTACCAAGGTGTGAAATACTACTACTAATGCACTGTGACAGCTGGATCCTGTGCTTATCGTATTTCTTGTACCGTATGAGATGAATTGTTGTAATTCACCTTCCAAGATTTCTTGTCCACATTTCATGTTATTCTCTCTTCCCATGATATATATTTTTTCAATTATATACTTTTATACTGAGACCATTTGAGATATGTTATCCATTTGAAGATGTTTAAAACGGGTATTCTTTCAAACATATACACTACTGAGAAAGCATGTAATTTCATGGCGACTTACAGAAGTTGTATTTTGATTTATATAGGTTTTCGTAAACGTACTGCGGCTGGGTAAGAACTGTTACTTCTATGAAAATTATGAAAAATTTATGATAAAACTTGATTTCATCTAACAGGTATTCGAATGTCCATCAATGATTACGAAATTATTCTTGATCGTCGACATGGACTGTTAACTAAAACTACTTTCAAGACGATCGTAGTATTAGATCTACAAAACGCTTCAAAGATTAATGCTGACTTCCACTGATGTTCAGGAATAAGAATCTGTATTACTACTCGACATTTTAGGGACAGGCAGATGTTTGGGGAAGTCATGAAAAGGAAACAGAAATACTGCTAACTTCATATCAAGGCTTGGAGTTGCACATAGACTCTGTCCATATTTTTAAACATAAAACTCACAAATGATATTAGTAATGATTATGATAATTGTAATCATAATGGTGATAATAATGATAATAATTATAGTAACCGTAATGTTAACAGCAATAAAAATAATAATAATAACAATGACAGTAGTAGCGGTAATGTTACGGATAATACTATTACGATTATTAATAAAGATAACACTGATATAATGAAAATAAAAGTAACACAAGGGATATTGATAATTATAACGATGTTGAAGATGATGGTGTTGATGCGATGATAATGATATTTAGAACGACAGTAATAAAGGTCATTGACATCACATATTATAAAAGAGATCATAGTTTTACTTATAACGACTATGATTAGAACGATCATGATAATGCCAGTACTGAAAAGGTTAATGATGGTCAGTCTCTGACTATTTCCCGTTTCTTTCTCTTCAATCTGTTCCTCCCATTCATTCCGAAGATTCCCAGTGATGCTCATGGTGGGTTTATCAGCTGTGAGAGGAAGG
>NC_091572.1:24267163-24285615 GCF_042767895.1 Penaeus vannamei
GAGAGAGAGAGGAAGAAAGAGGGAACATATATATGCGCGTGAACATTGGTCGACGTTGCTAAAACAGTTTGAGAGAGAATGTGTGAACGAAGGAGAATTTACGAGAAAAGGGGGAAAATGACATACACATAAGGAAAATTCCAGCTGATGTAACCTATCCTCGATTAAACTGATTTAATATAATTGTCATGTGAGAAAACGAAATTTGGAGTCTCCTGGTCAAATTTGAGCGAGAGAGAGAGAGAGAGAGAGAGAGAGAGAGAGAGAGAGAGAGAGAGAGAGAGAGAGAGAGAGAGAGAGAGAGAGAGAGAGAGAGAGAGGCACGGCATAAATATAAAACAAATGGTGATATTATAGTATCCTATAAAGTGGAAGGAGCTTTCGAAACACGGAGCCCACTCGGCATAAAGAAATAAAATAAAATCGAATAAGAGAACAACAACGCTTGGCACAGCTCTCTTTTGAAAGGCATTTTTTATGAAAATCTATAGAAATCATATTTGTTATACTTCAACCTCTCCGCAGCTGCTGCCAGGGCCACTAAACATACCACTCACATAAAATAAAAAGGGACAGATAGATAGATAATTCATACTGTACTAAATTCACCCACGTGCATATGTAAAACTAATAAAACAAGTTCCATAAAAATAAAAAAATGAGAGAGGTGAATCGATTTTTCCTTTGAATAAACGATAAATTTGACCTGTCCGCTTCAATTTTTTTTTTTTTTACAAACCCATAGCCCCGTATGATCAGCGAGTCAGTTGAACGGAGACCTCACAGCCAGTGCCACGGTTCCTGCTCTGGCTCGACCCTCGCACGCATGTGTCAAAAAGTAAGTCATCGTCCGAGGAGGAGCCTGAGGAGGAGCCTGAAGAAGCATCCTCCGAGGATGAGCCTCAGAAAGCATCGTACGAGGAGGGACCGTGGGCAAGGCACAAAAACAAGCGACTAAATGGTGATGATGCGATGATAAACCCAGCATTCTCTCGGAGTTATCTTAATCTGTATAAATATTACGCTAGAAATGGCTAAAGTTAAGAAGTAGTAGTAATTTGCTTATTATTTTCATTTGAACTTTCCTATTGTTTTGTTCTCAATAATTTTGCTACCAAACGGATTTCCTTTCGACTTTTCTTATGAATGGCGATTTTAGGGAGAAAAAAATAGTAGGTAATAGGATAGAATTGAAAAAAATGAAATATTCGTTATGTATTTTGCTAAATGCATCGAGAGCCGCCACTAGGGTTTCCAAAGACTCAGATAGAATGGCAACGTCATCAGCAAAGTCAAGATCTGTAACCTTGATATTGCCCGGCGTTGCCCCACATGTTACCTTCGCGACGAGAACCATTCATTCCAGGACAAGGAAAAATGTCTTTATCACGTCGCCTATAATCAAACTTTCAACATCATCCTCATAATATGTCTTCTCAATAATACTGTACGAAGGTTCGCTAAGTATACGCACAAACACTTTTAAAGATTATCATTATTTCATTTCTCGCCTCCAGTCCAAGCGGCTCTCTCTCTCTCTCTCTCTCTCTCTCTCTCTCTCTCTCTCTCTCTCTCTCTCTCTCTCTCTCTCTCTCTCTCTCTCTCTCTCTCTCTCTCTCTCGCTCAAATTTGACCAGGAGACTCCAAATTTCGTTTTCTCACATGACAATTATATTAAATCAGTTTAATCGAGGATAGGTTACATCAGCTGGAATTTTCCTTATGTGTATGTCATTTTCCCCCTTTTCTCGTAAATTCTCCTTCGTTCACACATTCTCTCTCAAACTGTTTTAGCAACGTCGACCAATGTTCACGCGCATATATATGTTCCCTCTCTCTCTCTCTCTCTCTCTCTCTCTCTCTCTCTCTCTCTCTCTCTCTCTCTCTCTCTCTCTCTCTCTCTCTCTCTCTCTCTCTCTCTCTCTCTCAGGTCATTACTGCACCCTCTATATTCCCGTCCCTATTTTGCAACAATGGCTGTGCATCATTATCGTAAATGAAAGAGAGAAATATTGTTTTGTTTATAGTTAGAAGGAAAGCGAGTAATTTATATAAATTATGTATCGAGCTATATCTGACAACTCATAGCGCACTCTCATTGGCTAAACGTTCGATGACGCTTATTAGCTCCCTCTCTCTCTCTCTCTCTCTTCAATCACACATGAATTATTTTGCCCAAAATTATAGACTAACACACACGCCCTCAGGACACACACGCGCACACGCACTCACTCTTGAAACACAGATCCTGCTTACAACGGGAGCACATTCATGCTCGCCCAACACTGCTGACATTTCGGGAACGTGCCTCGCTTCGCCCAGAGTGTTCTCCAGGACAACGGCCCGAGCGGCGAGGAATCAGCCGTCGGCCGAACAACTCACAGCCGCAAACGGAGCTTCTCGAGGAGGTTGAGAAGGAGAAGGTGGAATATAAGTAAGGTTAGTTTTCTAGTTCGCTTGATTTTGAGGCAGATTCACCAAGTTGGAGATTGGTAAAGAGGTTATGTGAAATTCGTCTTTATTCGATATAAACCAACAAAACCCGCCCTCCCTCTCCTCCGCTCTATAATTAAAATGTAGGCCTGTCAACCTACAATTTGTGTTGGTTTGTTTTTTCGGGTGTTTTTCGTTTCTCTTTATTTTGAGGTTTGAATTTGCATGTAGTCCGGTATGTTTACTCTCGTTGCATGCAACCAACGTCCCCCATCCTTCCCACGATGCCCCCCCTTCGCCCTCCCCCCTCCTCCCCCTTCCTATCGTTTAACCGCTATTCTCCCCTTCGGTTCGCCTACCCTCCCCGCCTCCCCCCCTTCGATTCGCCTACCCTCCCCCCTCCTTCCCTTATGTTAGTCCGAATTCGTTTTCCTTCCGTTGTGCATTACTTGTTGTTTTTTTCATTTTGATGCCGTGTCTTTGGTTATAGTTTCTCGATTTCTCGTGTTGTTTCATTCTTGTTCCATCTGTTTCGTCACGGCCACATGTTTTTTATTTGTTTGCCTCGTTTTTTTTTTTTGTTGTTGTTGTTTCTCTCTGTTCTTCCCTTTTCCTCTTTCTTTATCTTTAGGTTTGTATTACATGCAGTCCGGTTTGTTTATTTCCGTTGCGTGCCACCTACGTCCCCCCCCTTCCTCCTCCCTCCCACGATGCCCCCCCCCTCCTCCCCCTACTTTAACCGTCCTTCTCCTCCTCCCTTCGATTCGCTTACCCTAATGCTGTTTGCACATTATAGGTCAATTTTTCTTTTGAATCTGTGATCATATTTGAGACGTTAGGTTAGGTTAGGTTTGGTTTGGTTTGGTTTGGTTTGGTTAGGTTAGGTTAGGCTAGGCTAGGCTAGGCTAGGCTAGGTTTGGTTAGGTTAGGATCTATCGATTTTGCTTCGCCTTTTGTCTTTTTGTTTATTTCTTCTTTTCTCCTTTTCTTCTATTCACTTCTTCCTTTCTCTCTTTTTTATTTACTTATACATAAAATGTAGTCCTGTGTCAACCTACAATTTGTTTGTTTGTTTTTCTCGCGTGTTTTTTGTTCCTCCCTTTTCCTCTTTCTTTATTTTGAGATTATTTACATGCATCCTTCCCACGATGCCCCCCCCCCTCGCCCTCCCCCCTCCTCCCCCTTCCTATTGTTTAACCGCTCTTCTCTCCTTCGGTTCGCCTACCCTCCCCCCCTTCGATTCGCCTACCCTCCCCCCCTCCTCCCCTTCGACTCGCCTACCCCGCTTTTTCGTGTTTATGGGATGATTATGATGATTTCTGATACAATTCTGCTAATTATGATGATTTTCATGATTAACTTCGTTACTAGAAGGGATGTGCATGCTAGTCTTGAGAAATAAAATTTAATGAACACAAAAGTGTTTTTTATGTCGGTTATGACCATATGTGTTGCCATATATTATTTAATGAATTAAAATAAACACCAGTACGAACTGACACGCACACGGCAAGAGGCTAAAATACAAGATCTATTGGCGAGGGCTTCCGTGTTATCTTTCCACAAACCCCCGCAGATAAACTGCCTCGTGCAAGACTCCCCCTGGTTTATTCCCGATTATATTGGGAAATACTAACTGATTTGCAATCGAGAAATAATTCGGCATTTGTAGGCATGGTACATTGATAGCTTGAAATTGGAGTAAAAAATATTTGTTATAACGCCATTTGGCATTATAGTACTTTTATTTTGTCTAGCCTTTATCATTAAAAAATGTAATAAACGGAATCAGCAAGGCGGATCCAGCAGCGAGGGGGATCCACTGATGGTCGACGGAGAATCTTCGCCATCGGCAGAAGAAGCATCTTCGCCATCGGCAGAAGAAGCATCTTCGCCATCGGCAGAAGAAGCATCTTCGCCATCGGCAGAAGAAGCATCTTCGCCATCGGCAGAAGAAGCATCTTCGCCATCGGCAGAAGAAGCATCTTCGCCATCGGCAGAAGAAGCATCTTCGCCATCGGCAGAAGAAGAGTCTTCGCCATCGGCAGAAGAAGCATCTTCGCCATCGGCAGAAGAAGCATCTTCGCCATCGGCAGAAGAAGAGTCTTCGCCAACGGCAGAAGCACCATCAGCATCCCTGTCCTCACCCCCCCTCCCGCCTGCTTCCACCCCCCTCCAACACCAAAAAGAATCCCTTCAGCTGGCCGACGAACACGTGCCCAGCTGCGATGGGGATCCGACGGCCGACGACGAGCAGCAGGAGGGGACCAGCGAGGGCATCACCGAACTGTGCCATTTGGTCCCCTACCTCGAAGAATCGATCGCCCTAGTGCTTGGAAAGGGTGGTCGGCGCCTCACAGATATTTGCCGCAAGCACTCCGTTGAGGTGAAGATCGACACGTTTTCGAAGTGCTTCTGGGTGGTGGGTGAAGCATAACACATTGAGGGATTCAGGGCAGAAGTTTAACGGATTTAACGAAAGGCCGCAGAGGGGAAGCGAATCACAAGACCTCTGGATATCGCAACAAACCAACGGCGCATTGTCGGATTTACCGACTATCAGTTCGGAGCTTTCTGTCTTCACTACGGGGTGTATGTTAGTGTCGGGCCATAAGGATTTTCAGTCACAGGGAAAGAGATAGACATTGAAACCTTTGTATGTGCCCTAGACGCTGTTCAATAAAGAATAATTCTGTAAAATGCCGCCGCAGGGAAAAAGAAGAACCACACCGGGGTCCCTCGCGCAGTCTACCGTGAGAAGGCAAAGGAGGATGCCCCCGCTGGATAGGGCAGCCATCCTCCGACATTCGAGCTGGATCCCCTTCAGTTCCCACCGATATAATCCGCCGCCGAGCAGGACAAACTGTGGAAAAACATAAAACAAAATAAGGAAAATAATAGAGCGGCACAGGACAGCCTGCCGCAGAAACCTAAAAAAAAGAGAAAATGGCAGCAGCTTCAATGATAACTGTGATAATATGAAAATATAATGTCATATAATTATTATAATAAATGAATAAATGATAATGTAATGAATGATAAAAATAATTTATCGTTACATCATTGAGAACAATGATGTATGTATATATATGTATGTATATATATATATATATATATATATATATATATATATATATATATATAGAATAAACAGGGAGAGAAAAAAATGTATAAATTACATATATCATAATTCATACACACACCCGTTGTTGCCGGGGGGGGGAGGAGACGGAGATTGAGACCAAGGACAATCCGGATAACAGCCCTGAAAGGAGCTTGATACGTATTCTCAAGACTACCACATGGTTCCTGCAGTGGTGCCAAACTTCCAGTGAGTTCAATTTCCATCATTGCTACTGTTAGTCATCCTATTATTATTATTATCCTGTTGCTGTTATCATTATCACTGTTTTTATCATTATTGTCATTATTACTTATATCATTATTAGCATTATCACTGGTTATCATTAGAATTTTTCTTCTTAGCATTCCATTATGAGTGTTAGAAATACTATTGAAATTCATTGATATTATCATACTATACTGTATCATCATCAGCATTTTCATTGTCTCATCGAAAAGCGTTTAACGTTGTTCTAATTATTCTAGTTATCTTTGTCATTAAGTATCATCACTCTCATCACCACTATTATAATTATAATTAGCCCAGAACTCACATTAACACATATTTGTTAAGGCAGTTACTGCCCTCCTCATTATCATCCTAATTATTATCATTGTTATTGTGTTTTTGTTGCTGTCAATATTACTGTTATTGTTATTGTTCCCTTCCTTATTATGACGATTATGATTATAATCATCAGTATTACAGGAAGAATGTCAGGGAAGTTTGTGAGTAAAGTCAACAGTATTGAAACACCACTGAAAAGTTCGCTGGAAAGTCAACGGATTAGGTGGATGGAGGTGTTTGAATATTTGAAGAATTTGAACTCTGCGTATGTCGAGGTTGTAGTGAAAGCCGGACGGGTTGAGGCACGTGTGGAATGAGTCAACACACTGGAAAGTCAAGAGATGTATATAAGGTATTCATTTGGAAAATACACGTAGTCAGGAGGAAATAAGAGAGGCTGTATTAGAATTTATATTCCCCTCAAATACTTAGGGGAAGTTTTAGTATATACAAGAGAGAAATACTTAGAAAATATGAAAGTATAGAGACCAAATGAGGGAGAACGGACGTTATGGGACATGTGTATAAACAAAATTTACAAATGTAGGATAATGATTCTCATAAATAATGATCCAGATAGTCTGAAGGATTTCCGGAATGTGACCGATCTAAAGTTACTAAAATGCGTGTATAACATCGGATTACTTGACAACAGAAAATTAAAGTTTCACCTTTCATTATGTAGCGATCATCATTCCCTATCATCATAAATCACAAATGCGAGCATTGTCCAGCTGAAATTTATACCAAATGAATCAATAATCAAAATTGAGTCAGTATCTATTGTGACGAAAAAAAATTAACAATTAACACTGTATTCCCCCAAGATAAGATATCGAACTGCGGCTTGTATCATGTAATCCAAATGAATGTCTTGTCGGGAGATTAGTTGTATAATCTGTGTCGTTTCTATATATACAGTTTCTATAGCTGAGTCAATCAACAATGTGTACACTGTTACCACCACAAAAATTCTCACAGGTAATTAACTCGTTATCGCGTAGTTCCTCAGAGTGTTCTTGGTGGTAGTTCATTAGCATACGAAGCCGGCGAGCTGGAACAAAACGCACAAAGTGATTTTCAGTCCTTTCCGCAAGCAAGCGACCTTCTCAAGGACGAAACCTTGCCAGCCTCCACTTCAAACTTCCCTCAGTCATGTGCATCTTCTAATGTTCTATTTTTTCTCCTTGTTACTCCGCAGCAACACCACTCTGCTGAGCACGCAAGACCTCGTCAAACTGTGCGTCAGCATTCCTGCCGAGGCGTCCCCAAGGTCGAATCCCCGGCGCTGCCAACCTAGCTGAAGAACTCCGACAGGTGAATCACGCTCCGCTGCCGCCAACGCTGAGAGAAGTTCCGAACGACCCCAGCCGGGCCTCTGATCAGCAAGGGCGTTGGCCACCCAAAACACCTCTCCCCCGAGCCGACTTCCCCGCCATGCAGTTTCTTCCACGCAGCCACGGCCACGCAGGCGACGCTAACCAGTGGCGCCATGACCTTGCTCACCGCGCGGCGCCCTAATTCGCCTCGTCAGCCGTGCAGCGAAGGTCTGCTCGCTGCCTCACCTGTGCGTGTCCTCAGCCTCTCCTCGCCTCCAGTGTCAAAGTTTGTCAGATTTGAAAATGGCGATTAATATTCAACTTTTCTTTAAATATTTCTCATATTATATTAGATATTCAATCTTGCTTCATTTCTTTGTGCATTAAATATATTTCTTTCGTGCATGTTGTGTTTAATTGTCAGTTATAGGTATTCATTTGCAGTTTGCGAGTTGCCTAATCAGATTCCGATTGCCACCTAAAGACCACCCAATTCCAGCGCCGCCTGACGATGGACGCTCCTCCCTCAGCGCCGCTCGCTCTCGCTTTCTCTGCCGCTGCCTGAAGGTGGTTCCCTTCAGCGCCGCACGTTTACTGTCGTTCTGAGCGCCGAGAATGTAGCGCTCTTGGCTTCCGTTAGCACTCATATAAGTAACAGATCTCGATACGGATATCAGATACTGCTCAATATAACATTTGTGTCATGTTGCTTACGTCTTTTGATGTTATGTTTCTTCTTATGTACTTTTCTCCGGTTTTCATCTACACTATTTTAAAAGTCTGATTATGATGGGGTCCATCATCTTAAAACGCAATGAAACCCATCTAAATCTGAATATTAATTACTGAAATACGCATGCTAATATTACTCAATGTATCTAATATCATATTCTACGTGAATTACACAATCCATATCTGTAACACACGTAGCTTTACACACAAATAAGCATATGCTAACACGTGATTCACACCCGTTCATGGGCCGCTGTACAGTATGTCAGGCAGACGTCTTACCAAGGAGCATCACCTCGCCCTGAAGACAGCCGCACTCCATCACTGCTCTTCAACAAGGTAGTCAAGACATTTTGGTTGTCTATTTGATGTTCTGAGCTCGCCATCTAACGTGTGTGTGTGTGTGTGTGTGTGTGTGTGTGTGTGTGTGTGTGTGTGTGTGTGTGTGTGTGTGTGTGTGTGTGTGTGTGTGAGCGTGTGCGTGTGTGTACATAAACATGCGGGTGATTGTGTTTATGCGTGTTGATTTGCTTGCATGTGTCTGCGTTTGTAAGACACCAATACAGTACGAAAATGAAGGATAATAAAACGCACTTAATAGATAACCTGATTTAATTCCGAGCGATTTCCAAAGAATTTCTTCAACTTCTCAGCATTGGCTTTTCACTGATCGTCCATTTTTGCATCACGGCGAAATCTGATTGTTGCTCCTACATTATAACTGTTGAAGAAATGGGTAAACTGTACAACATCAGTTGAGTTATGGATGTGATGGGATTAGGCAGATGTCCAGTGAAGGTGGAGGTGGTGAAGAAGAAGAAGTAGAAGAAGGAGAAGGAGAAGGAGGAGGAGGAAGAAGAAGAAAGAAAAAGAAGAAGAAAAAGAAAAAGAAAAAGACGAAGAAGAAGAGAAGGATGATGATGATGATGAAGAGGAGGAGTAGAAGGATGATGATGAGGATGGCGTTGGCGATGGTGATGGTGACGGTGATGGTTATGGTGATGGTGGTGATGACAAGATAATCATGCTCATCATCATCACCAAATAGTAATAACTTTAAAAATAAAGACAATGTCTATACAAATGTCAATGGTGATACCGGTGATTTGCTAACAGTCATTATAATAGGAATTTAACCATTACCACTAATATGCCGAATGATTGCAATAATGATAATGGTAATATCAACAGCACTGCAATGAAGGTAGCAGTAACACAATAGAAAGTTTACACACACACACACACAAACAAACAAACAAAAATAAGAAAAAATCAAATTTATGTTGAAATAGTACAGGGTCATTGGTATAATTTTCGTTATTATCAATATCATCATTATTATTATTTTATTTTTTTATTGTTATTATTACTACTATAGTTATTGTTAATATATAATAACTTTCTTTATATTTTCCTTCTTATTACTATTGTTATTATTATTATTATTATTATCATTAGTATTATTATGTACTATTATTACTATTATTATTCATTATTACTGTTATTATTATTATCATAATTTTATTACAGTTGTTATTATCATTATGTCACTATTTTCATCATCATTATTTTTATTATTATTATTGTTAATATTATCATTATTTTGTTATCATTGTTATTATTATTATTATTATCATCATCATCATCATCATCATCATCATCATCATCATCATCATTGTGAGATTGAGGTTAAATATGTATTTACCATAATGTATGTACATTTGTATTCTGCTCCACTTTATTATAATGTCTCATACCACGGAGCTTATGAATGATTTCTATGCAACATTATTAGTTATCCAGATAGGGTGAATAACCAAAGACTATACACACATCTATATACACAGAAATAAATGCATATCTATCGATCTCTCAATTAAATATACATTCATTTTTCTATCTGTAAGGTAAATATGCATATCTAGACTGATAGAAAAGCATTTATTTTTATGTATGTGCATGTGTGTCAATTAGGTTTGGCTTGGCACAATTTTAACAAACCGGCCGTATATACGTATATAGTCTTTGTGTATAGCCAAAGACTCTTTATACGAAAGACAGGAAACATATTACGTATATAGCAAAAATTATATACGATATATACAGTCTTATATATAATCAGTATAACGGAATTGTTATCCCGTAAAAAAAATAAAATAAAATAAAATATCTTCTGCTATCACGTGACTGTGACGTCACTCAGACGCATCACTGCACGACATTCAAAGCCTACATTTAACTCCCTAATTATTTGCGAATCACGACCGACTCCCTTCATCAAATCCCGCGAAACTTTACGTGTGGTTAAACAAACCCTCCAAGACGGCTTAGAGTCACAAACCAAACGTGGCGCAGCGAAAGGGAGTTCGTAATGGCCGAAGATAAGTCCCAGGCGCGAGATGCCTCCATGGCGGACCCCTTTCAAGAAGTGTTTTGGAATCTTGTTTTTCTTCGATTATCAGCAACTTTGGCGCGAATGTGCAGTGACAGTGGCGGTGGAAAGTGCAGCGAATTGTGAAGCGGATGCCGGTTCTGTTAGTATTATGAGCGCGTTTTTATGAATTGAGGTAGGATCACAACAATTTACATAGATCATTATCATCATTATTTTTATTATCATTATCATCATCATCATCATCATCACCATCATCATGATTATTATTATAATCATCACGATCATCATCATTATCATTATCATCATCATCATCATCATCATCATCATCACCATCATCATGATTATTATTATAATCACGATCATCATTATCATCATCATTATCATCATCATCATCATCATCATTATCATCATCATCATCATCATCATCATCATCATTATCATCACCATCATCATTATCATTAGCATCATTATCATCATCCTCATTATCATTATCATCATTATCATTATCATCATCATAAATCATCATCACCATCATCATTCTCATTCTCATTATCATTATCATTACCATCACCGTTATCATCATTATCATCATCACCATTATCATTATTATTATCATTGTTATCATTATCATCATTATCATCATTTTATATCATTACTATGATAATACTGATTATTTTCATTATTACTATTATCATCATCACCATTATCATTATCATCATCATTACCATCATCATCATTACCATCATCATCATTACCATTATCATCATCATCATTATTATCATTATCATTTTATATCATTACTATAATACTATTATTATTATTATTACTGTTGTTATATCATTATCATCATTACCATCATCATCTGATATCATTATCATTATCATTATCATCATCAATTTATATCATTACTATGATAATACTGATTATTTTCATTATTACTATTGTTATATCATTATCATTATCATCATCATTACCATCATCATTATCATCATCGCCATCATCATTATTATCATTATCATCATTAATAATTCTTATTATCATTATTATTACTATTGTTATCACCCTTTCCAAGAGTATAGTATTACTGCCATTATCATCACATCATCATCATCATTATCATTATTATCATCATTATTATAATCATTATCATTATTATTATTGTAAAAATAATAATAATGACAACTACAACAACAACAATGATAATAATAATAATTATTTTTATTATTATTATTATTATTATTATTATTATTATTATTATTATTATTATTATTATTATTATTATTATTATTAATATTATGATTGTGATTACTATTGTTATTAATACCCATATTATTGTCACTATCATTGTTGTTGTCATTATTATTATAATGATTATTATAATTATTATATTATCATTATCTTAACTATTACTTTCACTTTCTTCATTGATATCAACATCATCGTTATCATTGCTACTATTATCATTATCATTATTATTATTATCATTAAATCATTATTTTTATTATTATCATTATCATTATTATCATTATTATTGTTATCATTATTATAACTATTATTATTATTATTGTTGTTATTATTATTATTATTATTATTATTATTATTATTATTATTATTATTATTATTATTATTATTATTATTATTATTATTATTATTATTATTATTACTTTTGTTGTTTTCATCATTATCATCATAATTTTATTAGCATTATTATTATTGTTATAATTGTTACTACTATTATGATAGTTATTATTATTACTATTATTATTTTTCATTATCAAAGTTATCATTACTATTGTTATTATGATTATCATTATTATTATTATCATCATCATTATTATTGTTGTTGTAGTTGTAGTTGTTTTTGCATTATCATCATTATCTTATCATTGATAGAATCTCCATTTTAATAAATTATAATAACAATTGTATAAACAATAATGTTACAAATTATGTTAATGAGGATAATAATAATGTTGATAATAATATTAATGATGATTTTCATCATTATCTATATTATTAGTAACATCATCATCATTCTTATTCCTATTCTTATTATTGTCACTGTCACTATTGTTATCATTATTACCATTATCATTATCATTATCATTATTATTATCATAATAATAATAATAATGATAATAATAATGATAATAATAAAAATTATTATTGTTATTATTATTATTATCTTCTTCATTATCATCACCTTCATTATCATCATCTTCATTATCATCATCTTCATTATCATCATCTTCATTATCATCATTATTATTATCATCATCATTATCATCATCATTATCATCCTCATCCTCATTATCATCATCATCATTATTATTATCATCATCATTATCATCATCATTATCATCCTCATCCTCATTATCATCATTATCATTATCATCATCATCATCATTATCATTATCATCATCATCTTTATCATCATCATCATCACCATTATCATCATCATAGATCATCATTATCATTATTATCATTATCATCATTTTATATCGTTACTATGATAATGCTAATTATTTTTATTATTATTACTATTGTTATATCATTATCATCATCACCATTATCATCATCATCTTTATCATTATCATCATCATCACCATCATTATCACCATTATCATCATCATCATCATCAGCAGCAGCAGCAGCATCATGATTATTGTTATTATTATTACTATTATGATTATTATTGTTGTTGTCATTATCATTGTAATGATAGTAAAAATTAAAATAATAGCAATAGGTATAATGATAATAATAATTTTTATTATTATAATCATTTTTACTATTGTTATCATCCTTGCCTACACAAAGGAGAACCCTTTGAAGGAGATTTACCCTTTTTCAAGTCTGCAGTTTCTCTCTCTGTACACAGTAGAACAATTTGGTCTTGGCCACTGCTAACTCAGGAGTAGACAAGGGACCTGACATCTTCACAGAATGAGGTCGGACATTATTAATAAATCTCATAACCCAAGCCACCACACAACGTGCCTTATTGAAGTTACTCCATCTCTCAAACTCAAATATTTTAGGAGAGTTTACAGATACCCAAGAAATATTTCCTTTACTGCAACTTTCTTCAACAGGTAACTCTACAGTTTCTCCTTTATCACTTAGAGTTAAAGGTTCAGACAACCAAGAAGGGCCATTTATCCATAAAGTAGAATTAACAAGGGGTTCGGCTAACTCCCCTCTAGACACAAGATCAGCAGGATTTTCTTTACCTGGGCAATGGTACCAGTGGCATGGGGAGGTAAGACTCTGAATTTCAACGACTCTATTTGACACAAACACCTTCCATCTACAAGGATTACCCTTTATCCATGCAAGAGCAACCTTTGAGTCTGTCCAACAACAATAAGTCACAGTCTTATCAAGACAGAGGGCAGACTTCACAAAATCTAAGAGTCTAGCACAAAGTAAAGCACCAAGCAATTCTAGTCGAGGTAATGTGACCCTCTTTATAGGTGCTACCCTTGACCTTGCTACCACTAATGACACCTGGTATGTTCCATCCACAAGAGGAACTCTCAAGTACACGCAAGCTCCATACCCTTTCTCTGAAGCATCACCAAAGGCATGGAGTTCTAAACCAGACAACTCTTTCCAGGGCATTTCTGGGAAATAGCAACGATTAATCTTCCAATATTTTAGAGCAGCAATGCTTTTAACCCAATTCTGAAACTTATTTTGCACCTCTTTAGGTAGTAACTCATCCCAATCAAGCCCAAGTCTCCATATGTTTTGAAAGAGGATTTTAGCATACATGACAAGGGACTAATCAAACCAAGTGGGTCAAAAAGCTGGCTATGAGACTAAGAATTGCTCTTTTGGTTGACAACAAATGTGTCTCCAGGTCTAAATCAATACCTTCAAAAACAAACTGATCTGACAAGGATAACCACTTCATACCTAAAACCTTTGTGGATTCATGTTCATCACCATGATCAATTTTATCATTAAACTATGTGGCAAACAATTTACAATTTGAGTGCCATTTAGAAAGAGGGAACCCAGCTTCAGCCAAAATACTTTGAGATTCTTTAAACTTCTCACAAGCTTCGTCAGCAGTGTCCGCCCCTGACAGCCAATCAGCTACGTAAAGGTTATCCTTTAACTCTTTTACTACTTCAGTATCAGGATAAGACTGTAAGTGGTATTTAATGGTTGCATTTAGCAAAAATGGACTACTTGTGTTACCAAAGGGAACACGAACAAACCTCGTCATTCTAATGGAGTCTTTGCATTTCCACAAAAAGCGATGAACATCTCGGTCTTCTGGCTGAACACAAATCTGCAAGAATGCCTTTGTAATATCAGCAGTCAATGCAACCTTCCGCTTTCTGAAACGAACCAATACTTTCACAAGATCAGGGTTAAGTGAAGGACCAGACTCAAGACAATCATTTAAAGAAGTGCCATTATAACTAGTTGCAGAAGCATCAAAAACTGGTCTGACCTTAGTTGAAGAACCACTCTCTTTGACAACTGGTCGATGAGGCATATAATATGTAGGCTGAGAACTTACAACTTCACTTGAAGGGACTTCTTCAATTATTCCCTCTTGTTCATAATCAGTAAACATGTTTCTGAAGCTCTGGGTCCTTAACTAACTTACGATCTAATCCTTGCAACCTTTTCCTAGCAATTCCCTCATTATTCATAAGATTCTTCTTGCAGTCATCCGACTTCCAAGGTAAGCCTACTTCATAGCGTCCCTCATCAAACTTAACATTTTCACAAAATTGCTTCAAAACAGGGTCTGAGGTAAATGGGCTAGGAACAAACAGCTTCCTTTTGACTTATGCCAACAGATTCTAAATCCCAAAACTCATGCAAATCAGAATCTGTCACATTTCCTATACACAACATTTGTGTAGACTCATAGTTCCTGTTAGTAGGAACCTTCCATGAACCAGAGAACACCCAACCAAATACAGGCTTTTGGGCTACTAATCCATTACTCTGATGTGGCTTAATTTCAGGATCCATAAATCCCTAATAAGCATCCAAACCTACAAGTATATCTATATTCTTGCGTGTACTTGAGAGTTCCTCTTGTGGATGGAACATACCAGGTGTCATTAGTGGTAGCAAGGTCAAGGGTAGCACCTATAAAGAGGGTCACATTACCTCGACTAGAATTGCTTGGTGCTTTACTTTGTGCTAGACTCTTAGATTTTTTGAAGTCTGCCCTCTGTCTTGATAAGACTGTGACTTATTGTTGTTGGACAGACTCAAAGGTTGCTCTTGCATGGATAAAGGGTAATCCTTGTAGATGGAAGGTGTTTGTGTCAAATAGAGTCGTTGAAATTCAGAGTCTTACCTCCCCATGCCACTGGTACCATTGCCCAGGTAAAGAAAATCCTGCTGATCTTGTGTCTAGAGGGGAGTTAGCCGAACCCCTTGTTAATTCTACTTTATGGATAAATGGCCCTTCTTGGTTGTCTGAACCTTTAACTCTAAGTGATAAAGGAGAAACTGTAGAGTTACCTGTTGAAGAAAGTTGCAGTAAAGGAAATATTTCTTGTGTATCTGTAAACTCTCCTAAAATATTTGAGTTTGAGAGATGGAGTAACTTCAATAAGGCACGTGTGGTGGCTTGGGTTATGAGATTTATTAATAATGTCCGACCTCATTCTGTGAAGATGTCAGGTCCCTTGTCTCCTGCTGAGTTAGCAGTGGCCAAGACCAAATTGTTCTACTATGTACAGAGAGAGAATTTTGTTCAGGAAATTGCAGACTTGAAAAAGGGTAAATCTCCTTCAAAGGGTTCTCCTTTGTGTAGGTTAGATCCTTTTGTAGATGATGAAGGCCTGTTGAGAATTAAGGGACGTTTGGAGAATGCTGATTTAAGTTTAGAAAGTAAACATCCTGTTATTATTCCTTCAGGTCATGTTGCTAAGCTCTTGGTTCAATTTCAGCATATTTTTCTGAAGCATGCTGGAGTAGGAACCATTGTGTCTACTTTAAGAGGCAGCTACTGGATTTTGGGAGTCAGGAGAATTGCTAAAACTGTTTGTAGAATGTGTGTTAAGTGTAAGAGGTATGATTCTAGGGCTTGTAGTCAGCCTGCTGCACCTCTACCAGGATTAAGAGTTAAGATTGCTCCTCCCTTCACTGTGACAGGTCTTGATTATGCTGGTCCTCTCTTTTGTATTGATTTGCCTTCAAAGAAATTGTACATTTTGTTGTTTACTTGTGCAGTAATAAGAGCAGTGCACCTAGAACTAACTGATTCATTATCTCTTTCTGATTGCATGCTTGCAATACATAGATTTGCAGCACGAAGAGGTCTTCCTTCAGTTTTTTACTCAGATAATGCCAAAACATTTGTAAGTGCAGCTCGTCAACTTCAGCAAGAATATGGACCATTGTCTCCTCAATGGAAATTCATTGTTCCCCGTTCTCCATGGTGGGGAGGTTGGTGGGAGCGTTTGATTAGGTCTGTTAAGTCAGCTTTGAGGAAAACAATAGGGGTTAAATGTTTGTCAAAAATTGAGTAGAGACCACCATTCAAGAAATTGAGGCTTGTGTGAATTCTAGACCCTTAACATATGTTGGAGATGAACCTGATGTTTCTAATCCTTTGACTCCCTCACAATTTCTCATTGGACGTAATGCTGGACTTCAACTCGAGGTTAATGATCAACCTTCATGTATCACAGGAAGGGATTTGATTATCCGAGAAAGTATTCGCCAGCAACAACTTGATAAGTTTTGGAAATTATGGAGCAATGATTATCTAAGAAACTTGCCACCTGCTGTGAAGGGATTTGTGCAAAAATGTAATGTAAAGAAAGGTGCTATTGTCCTAGTCAGAGAAGACTATGTTCCTAGGCTAAAATGGCCATTAGGTGTTGTAACAGAAGTATTCCCAGGTAATGATATAACATTAGGAGTGTCATGGTAAAAAATGACAAAGGAGTAGTTAATAGACCAGTGCAGAAGTTGCATGATCTTGAAATGTATAGTGATCTTTATGAAGATTCTGATGAAGATTTGAGAGAATCTATCTCAGGGGAAATTGTTAAATCATCAGTTCCTGGAAACAATGAAAATAGTGCCTCTGAACCTTGTGAAGAGAGCTGTTTAAACCCTACTTCCTTTAGTCAACGGGGTCGTGCCATAAAACCCCCAAATAAACTTGACTTGTAATAATATGCAGTATTTAGTTTAGTTGTTCTTATTTCTTAAGGTTGAGTTTATTGAAGCAAATTCCAAGGTGAAATCTGTCCTACTACTATTTCTCAGGATTTATTACCTCATTTAAGTACATTTAGTCTATGATAGGAGTATGTACTCCTATGGTGGGGAGTATGTTAAATATGTTAGGTACCCCTTGATGCTCAGAACACTACGTTTTCTGTGTTTACCCTCAGTTCCTTTGTTTTTATTTCTTCGTTATAGAATATCTTTATTTTTGTTGAGTAGAATACATATTTTTCTGAATTTGAATGAGAGAAATACTATATTTTTAATGTAGTTTTATATCAGAGAAAAAATACTTATTTTCCACATATATTTTTATGTATGAATACTCGTAGCAATAAAGGCCACAGCGTGGCACTGCCAGGTCAGCGCTGTTTCAGTCAGCAACCCCCAGCCCTTTGGTCCTGCTTCTACACCATGTTTCGTTACCAAGTGTGGGTCTCGTGAGGCCGTTTCCCACATTAAGGGATGTTCAGCTGTTGCCATGATGATGATAAGAATGATAATTATGAAAATAAAAATAATAATAGCATAATGATAATGATAGTTATAATAGTAATATCAATAATCATAATATAGTTATGAAAACATAATAGATACTAATGCTAAAACTGATAAGAGCACAACAACAAGAGGTAATAGCATAAATAATTTATAATGA
>NC_091572.1:24303615-24306233 GCF_042767895.1 Penaeus vannamei
TGTTAGTGCTTTATAGGATGGAAACATCTGGAAATGTAAAGAGCATATATTCCAAGCAAAATGGAAGTATTATTTCATTCAAAACGTCTCGTAAGTCTACAAAATTAATATTGAACCAAACGTACGAGTGCCAGACAGTGCCATCAAGGAGTGTTAGATTTCAATGCTGTGTTAAGTAACGAGTGCCAGACAGTGCCACCTAGGTGACTCCTAACACTCAAGGCCCTGTCACGCTATCGCTTTTGCCCGTCAATTTTTGCGTTTCCGAATGAACCTTCCGTAAGAAAATCGGCTGAGCCATGTAAACAAACCTGGCGCTATCGGAGCGAGGTCCCGGGAGTCACACGAACATTCTTATACATATTACGTTATTTTAAAGAAATAGGATGATGTATATTGTATATACGAATCTTCTAAAATATTAGCTTATGTTTACATTCACTCGTACTATCTGATTTATTAATAGCACAAGATCAACACGGAAATTAGTCAGACGGAAACGGTCGTAACCGTCTTGGTCTGGGAGGCGTTCCGTTCGTAGACGATCCTTGCGGAGAAAGAAATTGACGGAGAAAGTGCTAGTGTGATAGGGTCTTCACATAATCTGGGAGTCTGGTATTATGCTCTCCTTGGAGCTTTCATGTCAACTCCAGGCGTCGAACTGTTGTTTATTGTCAAATGCGAAAGGACAAGCATGCGTACGACATGCAGTGAAGCGCCACATATATGACGTGAGTGACAAGTAACATGGAACACCCACGTGTTAAACAAGAGCATATGAAGTATTTAAAAAAATACAAAGAAGAAACTTTCACGATCGCAGTAACACTAAAAACATTGTAAAACACCCCACACGTACCACGTGACACTGAATAAACACGAGACACGGAACATAACGGTAAACACTACATAGAACGTGTACTTAACACATCGCCTAAGCTATCTACCTTCGAATAAAAAACTAAACCAACACCACCATCTGAGCAGCGCAGAACCGGCTCGCCATCCGGACACGTGCGGGTGGGCGGAGCGCGGCCGACGGGAACGAGGCGGCGGCCGGAGGAGCTCAGGCCCGGCGCCCTTCGCCTCCTCCAGGAGTGCCTCTCCGCGGCGAAGAGTCCTGCGAGGCGCCCGAATGTCCGAGACACGGGCGGAGAAAGTCGTTCGCGTAGAAATGGCAATCCCGAGGGCACGTGCCATAAGCATGACGTGGCACCGGGAGAGAGAGAGAGAGAGAAAGACAGAGGAGAGAGAGAGAGAGACAGGAGAGGAGAGAGAGAGAAAGAAAGAGAGAGGACAGGACAGGAGAGGAGAGAGAGAGAGAGAGGAGGAGAGGAGAGAGAGAGAGAGAGAGAGAGAGAGAGAGAGGAGGAGAGGAGAGAGAGAGAGAGAGAGAAAGAAAGAAAGAGAGAGAAAGAAAGAAAGAAAGAGAGACACGTACGCACACCCAGCTATCCCCCATGCACCCTCTCCACCTACACCCCTACACAGAAACAAAAGCAAAGGCACGAATAAAGTGAGACATTATATTGCCCAAGGCAGCTGAAATCCCCCCGCTATGAGGAGCTGTTCCCAAGGGAGCAGTTCCGCCAAGTCTCTCCTCAGCCACTTTCCAGAAGCTGAAATCATTGCCATGGGAATAAGGATATCCCTTTGCTTCAGCGAATCCTGGTTTCACAAAAGAGAAAATAATAAATGTCAAGCAGTTTAATTAACATTGAAAGCAGGGCAAGGTCGGGCTGGCGACGCTTGCATGTATGGGAGAGATGCCCTCAAAGCAAACAGGATCTCCGCTACAGTTGTGGAAATATTTTATGTCACTAAAATGATCGTTTCAATAAATCAAACATTTATGGCATAATGAAAAATCAAGAACAGTTTATATGCAAACCTGCAAGTGTCACAGAATACACCTCACCCGTGCTAGGTGATCTCAGACCCGGTCTCATTCTATCCCACATTAAACCGCCAAGTGACAGCGACGGCCAGGCAGACATTTTCATTTGTCGCAATGAATTCAGCTCAGATGTGTCTGTGCTTCGCGGATAATCCACGGCATCAAAAAAGCCATACGTGGCATAAAGATTTTGAAAAGAGAGAGAGAGAAAACTAATACAGTAACACACTCTCCTTTCAAAACCACGTATTGTGTCGCACGGATAGGACACACAAGACGCTTTGCACAGATGGAGAATGCCTTGTTCCTCGTGATTTGCAAGCAGTAGAGGAATTGAAACTCTCGGACTCCCATCTCTCTCTCTCTCTCTCTCTCTCTATCTATCTATCTATCTATCTATTTTTACCGTCAACAGCAAAGGCCGCGACCCGAGGTCTTCGTCAGCGTCCCTGGCGGGGTCTCAGTGCAACCAGGGCGACATTTCTTTCAGTTCGAGACACTCGCGGGAGGCTCCTCTTCTGCCTCAGCCTCTAGCTGTCTCCTCTATGAGTCTCCTCGCCAAGAGAACCCTCTCCTCTTCCTCTTTGTCTTCTTCAGCTAGCGATGCTTCAGGGGAGCGAGCAGTAAAGGGAATCTAGAACGATACCAAATACATGAATCTTTCATTTTGTTTGTTTAAGCTTGTGCTCAGGGACTTGAAATATACATGTATATACATGTA
>NC_091572.1:24334233-24336733 GCF_042767895.1 Penaeus vannamei
CATGCATTACGTTTTTCCGTGCAAATGTTGTCTTGAGGAAGTATATTTTGATGTAATGAGTCGCTCCCGAAGTATGAGGACTGCATTACCTGTTTTCATTATTGCTTTGCCTCAAATTGCTGTTGGTGACGTGTGATAGACAACTTCAATGAAATGAAATACAACCACTATTAGTCAGACGTATAGCGTATGCATTATTGCACTGCACACTTCTGAACTCTGCATTGTTGCATTTTTCTTTTTTCCAAGGAAGTTCGTCGTTCAAGACAAGTCCTTGCGGACTGCGACACCTTTTGCTTCCTTTGTAGTTTTGCACAATGCTTATCTCTTATAGATTTTCATTTCCTGCTATCTGAGACAATTGCAACTCAAGCAAGTCTTCGCGGACTATTGTAATTGTCTCCCTAAGCATGTTCCTCTGTCTATCTTTGGACAGTGCATTATTGAAAAATAAATAAAAATTGAAAATTCATGAAAATATTTGCATAAACAATCTTTGCAATCTGATATATCTTGATTATATTATCTTGATTACGACCCCTGCTATAACACAACCCCCCCCCCCCCTGTTTGCCCTCCTGTCTCTCGCCCTGTCTCTGCCTCTGGTGTGCTTTTTTCAGAGCCCGCTTCATCCCGTCGGGGGCGACGGTTAGTAGCGTATGCCGAGCGATCTGAGGAACAAGGGTTGCCTTCCTGCGTCTCCACTGCTAGGGACCCGCGACCAGCGCTCGAAGCCACACACAGTTGACCCAGGACACTTGACCGGGGCCCACGGCCCTGACCACACCTCTCCTTGGGGGCGCTCCCCCACGCGCGCCCCGCTCGGCGCCCCTCTTGGGCTTCCTTGCCCACAACAATCCGCGCCACGCTACCTTCCAGCCACCTCCTATCAATAAACAGCTGAACCAGAATAGTGTCTCCATAACCCACCAAATCAGGGCAACACAAAACCCCTGACACTCTCTCACTCTCTCTCTCTCTCTCTCTCTCTCTCTCTCTCTCTCTCTCTCTCTCTCTCTCTCTCTCTCTCTCTCTCTCTCTCTCTCTTTCGTTTCTGATTGAGACACTTTCTCTGTCTGTTCAATTGTGTTTTTTTTCTAGTTTGTTGTGAGTATAAGGTCTACCAACACGTGGGTTCATACATGTGTGTTTGTTTGTATGTATGTATGTGTGTGTGTGTGTGTGCGTGTGCGTGTGTGTGTGCGTGCGTGCGTGCGTGCCTCGTTTACAAGACGCCAACACGCGACAGGAGGCAGAAGGAGCCTGTTAGTGTGTGTCGTAAGAGGTCTCCCCAACCCCCCCTACCCCCCCCTACCCACCCTACCCACCCTACCCACCCTGCCGCCCACCTACCGCCCACATACGGTACCATAGACCTACCCACCTACTCTACTCCCCTATCCACCCACCAACACAATCATCCACCCCCTCCCCCCAACCCTGGAGACATCAACCCACCCACTCTCCCACCCACCCACTTACACACCCACTCTCCCACCCCCCACCTACACACCCTACCATTCACCAACACACCCATCCACCCCCTCGCCCCCTCCCCCCAACCCACCAGACATCAACCCACCACCCACCCACTCACTCCCCCCCCCCCCACTCTCCTCCCCAACCAACCCCCACCAGACATCAACCCACTCTCGCCCCCATCAGACATCAACCCACCCACCAACCCACTCTCCTCCACTCACCCCCCCACCCCACCAGACATCAACCCCCCCCCCACTCTCCCCCCACCACCAACCCACCTCTCCGAACAGACGATCACAAACCGCACCAAAACCAGCAGCAGAGCGGCAGGGGCAGATGGCGCCGACCGCATCGGCTGCCCAGGAGTGCCCATCCCTGCGGCGGCGTCTTGGGCGGCGTCTTGGGCGGCGTCTTGTTTGATAAATGAATGGATGGAGAAATTGTTTGATAAATAAATGAATGGATGAAATGAATGATACATGAATGAACAAAAGAATATGTAAATTAATGAATGAAGTATGAAAATGAATTGATATATGCTCTATAAACTAATGGATGAATGAACTGATTAATAATTAAATACTTGAATATATAAATGTATGAATAGACAAATATTGGAATGAATGAATGAATAAACGAATATTTGAATACATAAAAGCATGAATGAATTAACTAAAACTATGTCCAGACTAGCAAAATGCGAAATATTTGTGATGTGTGCATGTTATCATCATGTTTTATTACTATGTAATTCGTATTAAAGATTGTGAAAAATGCATTTGCTTCTGTTAAAAAAAATATTAAGAAATAACGTTGAAATAAGGCGTGTTGGGATAGATCCTAATATAAGCAATAAAGTCTTCTCAAAGTATTTCGATTTCAAAATCATTGTTAAATAATCATGCAAACACTATCCGAATTTTCCGCGCCGTTTTACCTATCATGAAATAAATATTCGTTGACTGTAGACTTAACAGTAAAGAAGAAAACTGTCGAATTCCACCGTTTATGCCAGCGC
>NC_091572.1:24339233-24349233 GCF_042767895.1 Penaeus vannamei
TCATTTATCATCTCTATTTATCATTTATTATATATCTGTATCTATCTATCTATCTATCAAGATTGATCTAACTAGGCATTTATCATCATTTATTATTATCATTCTTTTGTTCACTTATTTGATTAGTTCTTTTCGTTTGCTTATATTTATTTGTTTATCAATCTGTTTCTTTATTCATTTATATAATTCTCTCTCCATTCATTTGCTTATCTATGCATCTGTCTATTGGTCTGTTTTCAATGTGAATATTCTTTTTTTTTTTTATACTTAATTTATGTATCTATCTATTTATTTATCTATTAATTGATTTCCTGATCTTTTTCTTTCTTTATTTATTTTTTTTGTTTATGTATTTATCTACTTAATTATCTATTCATCATTACTTTCCTGATGTTTTTCTTTTCTTTTTATTATATATTTCATTTATGTATTTATATATTTAACTATTCATTAATTTCCTGATGTTTTTCTTTCTTTCTTTTTATTCTTTATTCAATTTATGTATTTATCTATTTATTTACCTATTAATTAATTTCCTGAAGTTTTTCTTTCTTTCTTTTTATTTTTTGTTCAATTTATTATTTTATCTACTTATTTATCTATTAATTATTTTCCTGATGTTTTTTATTTTTATTTTTATTTTTTATTCAATTCATGATTTTATCTACTTATTTATCTATTCATCATTATTTTCCTGATGTTTTTCTTTATTTTTATTTTTTGTTAAATTTATGTATTTATCTGTTTATTTACCTATTAATTAATAATAACCCTTTCTTCTTTCTTTATTGATTTAATAATTCATTCTTTCATTCGTCGAAGAGTCGTACTTTAGAATATTATTTTTGTATTTAAATTTTTTATTTAATATAAAAGAATATTTATTTAATATAAAATATTTATTTAATATTCATTTAATATCTATTTAATATCTATTTAATATTTATTTGATATTTATTTAATATTTAATTAATATTTAATATCAATAAATGAAATGTAAAAAATCTTTATCTAATATAAAAAATATCTAAAATAAGATTTGATATAGGCCTACTTTAAACCTCGTCCATGGGGCGGTGGACCATGGGGCCGGGTTTACTATACTCTCTCTTGTAAGCGCTGTCTCTCGTAACAGTGTGTATGGGTTGGGGGGGGGGGTATGTTCTTTGTGTGTGTGTGTGTGTGTGTGTGTGTGTGTGTGTGTGTGTGTGTGTGTGTGTGTGTGTGTGTGTGTGTGTGTGTGTGTGTGTGTGTGTGTGTGTGTGTTTATGCGTTAGTGTGTAGGGGGGGAGGTTGTGTATGTTATTTATCTATGTGTGTTTGTATCTATGTATGTTTATGTGTATTTCTCTGTGTGTATGATAAGTAGATCTATGTCATTATCTCTGCGTGTGTACGTATATGTGTACAAAAAATCCTTTTTATGGACACCAAATGCGCATATTTGCTCATTTTTCTTGTTTGTGCTACATTGTTTATCTTTATCTATTCATCATTTGTTATCTCAATCTATCTTATTTATCATTTATTATCTTTATCTGTCTTATTTATCATTTATTATCTTAATCTATCTTATTTATCATTTATTATCTTTATCTCTCTATCTTTATCTGTCTGACCTTTGATTTGTCGACCTGGTTCTGAAAGTGTAGTTTGAATCTGTATCTAAATGTATCAAAAAGTATCGCTCTTTTCTCTTTCGTTTTCTTTCTCTCTCGTTTTGTTTTTATCTTTGTATTTTTCATTTTCTTGTTCATATCAGTTTTCGTTTTCTTAATCATATCTCTTTCTTTTGCTCTCGCTTTCTCTCCTCCTCCTTTTTTTCTTCTCTTTTTGCTTCTTCTTCTTCTTCTCCTCCACCTCCACCTCCTACCCCTCTTCCACCTCCTCCTCCTCCTCCCTCTCCACCTCCACCTCCCCCTCACCCTCCCTACCTCTCCACCTCACCCTCCACCTCCACCACCTCTCCACCAGGGTAAGAGGATGGGGTAGGAATGGGGAGGGTGGAGGGTGGGAAGGAGGGAGGAAAGGGAAGGAGGGAGGGAGGGTAGGAAGGTTGGAGGGAAGGAGGGAGGTGGAGGGTGGGAAGGAGGGAGGAAGGGGAAGGAGGGAGGTAGGGTAGGAGGAGGATGGGATAGATAGAGACAGGGGAGAGGATGAGATAGTGAGGGAGAAGTAGAAGTAGGAAGGAGGAAAGAAGGGAAAAGAGGAGGACAGGAGGATGGGGAAGGCGGAGGATTGGATAGGAAGGAGGGAAGAAGGAGAAAGTGGGAGGGTGGAAGATGGGAAGAGAAGGGGAAATGGAGGAGGAAGATGGGAAGAGAAGGAGGATGGGGAAAGAGAGAAGAGAGGATGAATAAGGGAATAGAAGGGGGAAGGGAGAAAGGGAAGGAGAAGGGGGGAGGGGGAGGGGGTAAGGAAGGGTAAGTGTGCGTCGAAGGATAAAAAGGAATTTTATTTGACTATATATATATATGTGTGTGTGTGTGTGTGTGTACGTGTGTGTGCGTGTGCGCGTGTGCGTGTGTGTGTATAGGCGCCCTTACTGCCCTTCAAAAGGTCTTTAGGAATATTCGAAACTCCCTGTTGCAATTATCCTTTATTACTATTATTCCTTCACAGCTTACAGTGCAGTTTAACTTGTTTCTGTAATAATCAGACAATACTTCCTAAAATTAATATTCAATAGAACATAATAGCACTGGCTTTTCACACAATAATCAAAGTTTATCAACAGTATCCTTATTCTATTTGATAAATATCAATTGGCACAACACATCTACTTATTTGCAATATCCTGCCAAAGCAACATGATCAAAAACACGTGAAATCTAACTCGTGAAAACATTGCTTAAATATCAAATACAAAAAAAATTAATCTTTACTTATTTTCCAGATGCATATTGTCACATACTTCCAGTGTTGCCAAATATTCCTTATTGTACGACAACTCACAAAATATCAGAAAACAAACGCTATAAACCTTTTAGCGTTTACACCCAACCCTCTGAATCTTCATAGCGATTCAACAAAATTAGTAATGTGAATGCATTTTCAAAATCCTATCTTACGTGTAATAATTTCAGTAAATTACTCATCTTAATAACAGCAGTTATTATCTGAACATAATAATTTGCTATAACATTTTCATCTAAATCCTTTACATCAATTTACTATCATTTTCACACAAGAGAATCAACTTCGATATAGGTCGAGTCATAAAAGACTTTTCACACTTGACAGTTACACTTCTTACTAACCCATCACCACTCTGCTTAACAGAAATGACACAGACCTTTTAGCCAATGACACCTGGGGGAATTTGCCTCAACCAACAGAACAATATCTCCTACAGTTAAATTTCTGCCTTTCACAAACCACTTTTGTCCTTCCCGTTGAGTTAGCAAGTACTCCTGACTTCACATCTTCCAGAATAAGTCAGCCATGTACTGAATATGACGCCATCTTCGCTTACTGTACTTCATTTGCGTCCAATTCGTTAACACACAATGGATCTATATTCAATGTAAGGAGATGATTAGGTGCTATGGGGCTTAAAACATGGCAGTCACTTGAAACAGTAGATATAGGTCTGCTATTAATAACAGCTTCAACATCGCCCATCAGGGTATTTAAACCCTCATCATGCAGAACTTGCTCTTTCATAATTCCATTTAAAACTTTCCTAATGGTTCCGATTTGTTTTTCCCAACCACCACCAAAAACGAGATGCATGAGGATGATTAACATTCCATTCTATATTATTCAACAAAAGGGTCTCAAATAAAACGAGACTCATTCCATTCCCTCATACCTTCCTTTAATTCTCTCTCGTCTCCAACAAAGCTAAAAAGCCCCTATCACGATACAAAGATTTCACTTGCCCTCGTCTAGCTATGAATCTTCTGAGAGCATTAATAAATGAGTCTGTGGATAATGATCCTGCAATTTCTACGTGTACTTCTCTTATAGTTAAACATGTAAATATTGCACCATAATGCTTTACCTGAGAGCTTGCCTTCCTAGTATGGAATGGACCGAACAAATCTACACCAGTTGTAGTGAAAGGTGGTTGGTTGGCAGAGATCCTACCTTCTGGAAGATCTCCCATCTGTTGCTGGTACTTGCGACACTTAATACAACCTTTGATAACCCTACGCACAGCACTATTACCCTTGACTATCCAATAAAGTTCTCTAAGTCTGTGTTGTCCAAACGGGTGCACAACATAGATCTTAAGGGTACGTGAACAAACAAGGAACGAACACGTACACGAACACGAACACGAACACGAACACACACACACATACAGAGAGAGAGAGAGAGAGAGAGAGAGAGAGAGAGAGAGAGAGAGAGAGAGAGAGAGAGAGAGAGAGAGAGACAGAGAGAGAGAAACATCACATGTTCTATGAATCATCTTTTTTATCCGTGTCTTAAATTCGAATTTATTGACCAACACTCCTGCAATCCCATCTTTTCATAATTAGTATATCATTTGCACTGTCCTAAATAAAACTGTTTGTTTAGCCATGGATACGTAACAGCACAAGAAGATAATAAAGGGTACAATAGGCGAAAATGTTAGGACAACACTGCTCTAAGTGAACTCAAGACATGTTCACGCTTTTGGTGACCAACTCTCTCATGACAATCTCTGATGATCATATCTGTAACATGGTGTTTACTTGACAAAATGGATGCTTGTTATCATGTCTTAATGGAGCCTTTGTAAGCCTGCCACCTACATGCAACAATTCATTACTAAAAATTGGATTCATCTTCCATATCCATTGACTTCAGACAATCAGCAACATAAAAATTGCTAAATATGGTCTTTTGAACTTCTGGCAAATATTCTCTTCAAAATCCTTTGCTGTTCTCTGTGGAGCAAAATTAGAACAAGGACAAGACTTTGCTGCAAATGGGGGAACAGCCATGCGATATTCACTTACAGCCTGTTTGAGATTTCCATCTGGCCACCACAAAAAAACTTAAATAACCCCCATCCTTTTCTGGAACACCAACTTGAATGCAAAATGAATGCAAAATGACCTTGATGGAACCTAAATAATATCTGGACTAATGGGTTGGTCAAATCAGGACCTTAGCCTGATTCACTTCTTTTAATATACTCATAGCACAAGAATCTTTTACCTGTGACCTATAAGACACCCTGGATACACTGTCGTCAGGCCCGGTATTTAACACTTCCTTCCAATTTGATTCATCTTCCATATTTCCGGCTGCCTTGTATACAACACTATCCTCTTTCTCTACAACCCTCTTGAAGTCAATAGATTTTGCCATACTGTCAGACATATTACATTAATACCATCAAAAGTATGCAAAACAAATGGTTCCTACTCCCTTGTCAGCACTTATTTCATAATAGTAATGTTATACTCTTCATCATATTGTAATTAATGAACTTGATCTCAAAAAAATATTAACCAGAACTAAGCCTAGCATGTAGCATTACCCAGCCCAACTCTTCTTAGTCTTGATACTGAAGAAGTCTTGGAGATCAAGCATATCTTGAAATTTCTTTGAGGTTCCTAACACTCGTACAATGAAGCCCAATCTTGAAATTTGGTCTTGATGCTGTTCTCGATGTACATCTTGCCACACCCTGTAGCCAGACTTGAAACTGGAGCCAGTCTTGAAACTATGTCTTTAAACCTGAAAAAAAATATTTTTCATTAATCATCTGTTATCTTGTCTTGAAATTTAGCAACAAAGTCTTGAAACTATAAGCGTTTTAAGCAGGTGAGCGCTTGGGTAAGAATCCCTGCCTATATGTCAAGAACTGTAGCGTTCCTTGCTTTAAACGTAATAGTCCTTGGAGAGCATAGAATGTCAAAGCAACACACAACATATACATGCTTGGGATTTAAACGCAATAGACAAGTATTCCCACCAACAATCTCGGAGAGAGAGATACCTTGGGCATAAGTCGAGGGTGGAGTTTATTTCATTGGCTGCTGGCAACAGTTTGAGCGCGCATTTCAAAACAACTGACAAGGTAACATCGCATCAAGAGAGCAGAGAAGTAAATAGATCTATCCGAATATCTTAACAAATTGCAATATTTTCTCCGATATTCATGTGAAGTAGGTAAGTCATAATGACAAGAAAATAAATGTGCTAGACATCAAAGGTCATAGAGTACTATGGTATTGTATTGTGTTGGGAATGTTTTTATATATTCATATGAAGCGCCTCCAAAACAGTGACACACTTTTGATGGACAACCCTTGCACTCTGACGCGTTATCAAATCAAATGAACATCCCTGGATTAAAATATAGGCCTACCCATTCCCATATATCCGATTTTATGAAGTTAAATGTATGTCATCGATTACAATATCAACAGAAGAATGTTGCTAGAATTTCTCAGACTTTTTTCACTTGAATTATTCTTAATTTCATAGAATAGCAGATTTATTCTCGATTTTGAGAGACGAAGAGTTTAAAAGTAAGAGGTAAATTGTTCGTCTTACAATATATCATTTATAAGTACAACACTTTTTATTCCCATATTCTCCATTATTTCCTTTCGTTTTCTGTTAATTTCAATTTCTTTGAATATGATTTTATGGAAATTACAGAATCAGATACCGTGAAAAAAATATTTCTATGATAAAATATTAAGCGGAGTTCTTGGCCAACGCCCGCATTCGAAGGATTGTAAACAGTACGGTACGCGAACGACGCTGTTGCCATGGCGACGGTCCACCGCTTTTTACGGGGGTCGCTTGAGAATGCAATCGAAATTCTTGAGGTAGCAAGATAATGTCTTGAGATTTTAGACAAGAACTTTCCCTGCTTAAAATGGGTTTGGTTAAAGCAGGGCCTTGAAGAAGGGAACTGTTGTGGGATTCATTTTTATACTTGGCTGCCCAGTGAAACAACACACAACTGGTCTGTTTTCTGATGATGGTACACACCATGAGGAGGAATATACCAAACAGCTATCTTCATTGTCCTTTGTCTGTGGCGCTCCCCCTGAATAACCTTTTTTCTATTACATCTGTCATGAAAGCGTAATAATCCTTATAAAATACCTCGTCACATAAAAGCTTCTTTTTTAGACCTTCCAATCTTATTTACTCTTTTGGCATTGACCTTCACCAAATTATGTCAATCCTTTTCACTATCCACTGATGCTATACAGGTTACATCATCAATATTATCCCTTTTCTGATCATTATTCTCTATAAAGTCACCTGGTTTCTTATTGTCATTTATGCCCCGTTTAAATTCATCCCTTAGAGAAGACTGCCTATGGAGGACTGCGGGATGTCCAACCTTGCATATTCGACAAATCCTTTTCTTGATACATTCTTTAGACATATGCTCTTTATTAAGACATCCAAAATGTAATCCTTTCTTTGATATAAATTCCAATCTTTCCTTTTGTGGTCTTTGGCTCAACTGTTTCCCTTCATCCAAATTATGTGGCACACTACTAAACCAGTATTTTAGTCCTTGCTTTGTATTTTCTGTGACCTTATTACAAAATACCTTGTCAAATTCGTGCTTTAGCTTGGTCCCTAATTGGCGTCTTGAACTTATCGTCATTCTTCCATGATTTACCTTCCCTTTGCATACCCTTAGTACTAAATAGATACCTTGCAAGCAGGGGATGAGACATTATATCAACCTCCCTATATATGAAATCTACTAAATTAAATGGAGAAGTTCTGCCTCCATATTCCAATATTAAATATACAGCACACCACTTCTCCTGCATGGTTAATGGTAGCTGCTCCACAATTTTCCTCATAATCCCGGGGTGCTCGATTTCCTTAGCTCCTTGAAGGCCTCCACACAAAGCATTACGACACCCTATAAGTGATGTAGAACTGATCACCCTCTTCCACGTCATCATCCCTCAACCTTGGCCACACCAAGATTTTATCCACATAAGCAGTTACTATAAGTTCTTGGTCACCAGATTTCCTGTGTAATAGATACCCAGCTTCCTTATATCCTTCACCTGGTTCCATGTGAGCACAAGCCCTGTGTCCCTTGGTTTACCAGATATTTTGTTCTAAGATAAAATAGCTTTTCATCATCTGTTAGTCTATTACTAATAATACTGTCAAAGGATCTAATAAAAGATTTGTACTGAGTTGCATCCCACTAATTTTCTGTACTTTTAACATAGGCATTAAACTCCTAAGGTTATAAGATATAAAAATATTCAGCAAATTTGCGTCAGGCAATAAGTTTGCAACAGATTTACCTATATCAGCATTAAATGGTACCTGTGATCTCTGTCATTAAATCACGATTAGAATCATGGTGTTGAGAACCCTCTTCATTTTCTTTAAATCTACATTCTGGTTCTTCAGTGTTTGAATTTGGTTAAAAATCACTGGCACTTGGGTCTATCCTGGAAACTTTAACATATGACCCAATATTTGAAAGTAATTCACACTGTGATAGGTTTCCGTAGCACCCTAAATGAACCTGCAACCATGTACTGTTGCTTCAACATGTAAGCGGTCTGATTTTCGTTTTTTTCGCATCCTGACCCCCCATAGGAACCCTGTAATTGGAACGCCACATAGCCCAAGCCACGCAGGACCTCGAGACCTTCCTAACGCTCCCAAATACTCCCCCCAACTCCTTGTGGTTGCGGAGAAAAAGTGAACTTAAGTAGGTCTCTCGTTATTTATGGCTTATTTATAGTTTTACGGTATGAAAGTTGTGAATATATAAACCCCTGTGGCCGGCCCCCTTGTTCCCGGTTCAGTCGGATGGGGATTGATTGTGTTTGGGGTTTTAGAGAGAGAGAAAGAGAGAGAGAGAGAAAGAGACATAACACATCAACATATTCCCAATTTCCTGCCAAAACAATAGGATCCAAAACACGTGATATCTAACTCACCAAAACATATCTTTCGGTGATTTCCATGGCCTTAGGCACCTCTTCAAAGCAATTCCAAACTGTTCATGAGCTAAATAGTAATATTTTAAAGCGCTGACAGTATTTGCGTCTTCGTAAATGTAACGTTTAAAATGAGCAGATTTCTGGTTACTTTGCAAGAGCACGGCTTCCTCCCTCCTGACGTTAAGTCTTATTTCTAAACATATAATTCCATTCAAAATAAGACATTACAGCTCTGCAATATTAGGGATTTTTACTTAAAAAATAAAGGATAATGCTGCTGTCTTAATGATATGAAAACATTGCTTTAATATCAAATACAAAAGACTGAAATCGTTACTTATTTTCCAGATGCATATATGCCACATGTTTACGTCCAGTGATGCCAAATGTTCCTTATTGTACGACAATTCAAAAAATATTAGAAAACAAACGTTATATATCTTTTAGCGTTTACAACACACACACACACACACACACACACACACACACACACACACACACACACACACACACACACACACACACACACAATTATGTTTTTTTCTCTCTCTCCCTGTAGTAGATGGAGGGAGAGGGGAAGGGAGAGGAAGGAGGGGGAAGAGGAGAAACGAAAGGATAGAAGACGTAGGAGAAGAATAAGTAAAAAGGCCCTGCCAAGATATGCATGATATACAAAAAAGAAAAGAAAAAAGAGCGAAAATAAGTTAAGATATCTATAGTTTTCTTCTTCTTCTTCTTCTTCTTCTTTGAATTTTGAAGCTTTGAATTTCTTTCATTCATTCCCACTTTTCATTTGTAGTTTATGCTCTCTTTGAACCTTTAAGAATTTCGAATTCTATTTCTCATTCAATATTTTCTCTCTCTCTCTCTCTCTCTCTCTCTCTCTCTCTCTCTCTCTCTCTCTCTCTCTCTCTCTCTCTCTCTCTCTCTCTCTCTCTCTACATACATACATACATACATACATACATAGATAGACAGATAGGTAGATAGATAGATAGACAGATAGACAGATAGATAGACAGACAAACAGACAGATAGATAAAAGAGATCAACAAATGAGAGGTTTCACCGAGGATTTAGGTTGGAGTTCAGAGGAGGTT
>NC_091572.1:24354233-24364233 GCF_042767895.1 Penaeus vannamei
CATAAAATCCCAGTCTTTGTTTCTCGTATGAATAAAATCATGTGACTATGAGAAGACTAACAGCAAAATTACGAAAACGCGCATAAACACTAACAAACAACGAAAGAAATGGAAAACATACAAAATCAAACGTTCCAATTCCTTCATACTCCTTCGCAATGTAAACACCGGAGAAAGAGACAGAAACAAAAGTAAAAACATATATGGAAGGGTAGGTAAGCAGATAGAGATGCACGCAGATATTCCTGCATAAAACAATATTCATATAGTATCCGTCGGGGATTGAACCCGAGTCTGTCGCGTAGGAGGCGACCGTACTAACCACTACACCACGAAAGCATATAGCGAAATAGAATAGAATTATATGATATTTTCTACGAGAACCGTTATATTACACTTATGTATGCAATGGTAAACGCATATATGTGTATGTGAGTGTACTCGCGCATGCGTATGCTTTCAACAAAAGAGTAAAATGTATTAAACGTTGTTGTATGCCTATCATTGCACTGAAATATGTCCAATCTTAAAATATTCCAATGAAGTTGCCAGCCTGTTTGAATCCCCCCCCCTTTTTTTTTTTTTTTTTTTTTTTTTTTTTTTTTTTTTTTTTTTTTAGCTGGCCCGCCAGCATTTATTTCCAGGAAAATGAAAAATGAAAAAATCCCGAATCTTTTCTTATTCTTATTTTCCGCCGATATTGTGACGTCCGCGAAAGAAATAGCGAAAAATAAATACAAATCAATTTGTGAATGATTCATTGAGTATGGTATGATTTCTCCCGTCCTCAAAAGAAAAAAGAAATATATTTGGCGGAAATGCCTTACTCTCGTGTGTCATGTCATTTCTATTGTCCATCGTGGACATATTTGATTTTGATTTCCAAAATAACAAATTCTGGTTGAAAGAATTCTTTGTCTGTCTTTTAGTGAAACACCATTTCACTTCCTCCAGGTGGGGCTGGAACTGATGCATTCCTTTGCTTCTGATCTTTGGAAGCTGGGGATTTCCTTCATTATCACCAGACTTGCCCGCTATTCAAGAAAAAATCTGTGGCCTAAAGCATTAAAATAACGAAAAATACTGGAAAAAAATATTTAAAGTGCTTGTTTTTTCTCTCTCTCTTTTGTTCTAATTTTTTAATGTTACCATTATTATTATCAATACTTTTCACAGACCTCCAAATCGAGAGTACGTATTTCGGAATTACCAGAAGGCCAAATAGTTTATTTACAGGGGCTACCGCTCTCGTTTGCAAGCTATTTGTCGAAATTTGTGGTTAAAGGAGTCAGCAGTAATAAGTTATTTAAATGTCCCTCGACCACAAATTTTATTAATCATTTCACATAGATGAAAAATGCCGTCTACTGTTTTCATCTACTTTGACGAATATCAATGCAAGTATGACTGAGATTATCGTTTACAAGTCGGATCTTTCGTATTTTCAATTAAAAATTATTTTAGATAAAATCTCACCGCGATTTTAGCGTTTTCCTCCCAGAGGGATGATATTTTTATATGTAGTGTAATTATATTAAAAGAGAAAGTTAAAAAAAAAAAAATCAACTCGTGATACGAACTTTTTCCGGTTTTCTACTGGGTCTACACCCCGCTACAATAATGGTTATGACAATGATGATGATGATAAACGTAACAGCAGGAATGTCTTGTCAGGGACAATTCCTCACGCGTGCTCGAGGTGGAAAAGCCTCACGTGTGTTGAAAGAAGGAAAGTCTTCGGTTAATCTCGCATGCAGGATGCCTGTCATAATCTATGTTTATCAGATTTGTTATTTTGTTTACAAATGTTTTCTTGGGACAAAATCATAACAGAACATTAAGAAACGAGACGCATATATATATATACATATATATATATATATATATATATATATATATATATATATATATATATATATGTGTGTGTGTGTGTGTGTGTGTGTGTGTGTATGTGTGTGTGTGTGTGTATGTGTGTGTGTGTATGTGTGTGTGTGTATGTGTATGTGTGTGTGTGTGTGTGTGTGTGTGTGTGTGTGTGTGTGTGTGTGTGTGTGTGTGGTTGTATGTGTGTGTGTGCGCATGTATATATATATATATATATATATATATATATATATATATATATATATATGTATACATATATGTATATGTATACATATATGTATATATATATATATATATATATGTATACATATATGTATATACACACACATACATGCATACGTATATGCATGCGTACATACATACATATATATATTTATGTGTATATGTGTCCGTGTGGATGTATTTATGTATATATGTATGTATGTACACACACGCATATATCATGTATATATATACATATATAGATAGATTGATGCACACATACATTTATACATACATACATACATACATGCAAATATACACATCCATAAATACATACATACATACATACATAACATGGCATCATCACACACACACGGAAGAACACATGAAAATATGCACAGATTAGTATACGCTTGTCTGTAAACATACACATACATGTATACAAAGACACATACACGCGCACACATAAAACGCACATATCAAAACACGCACATACTAACGCACTCGCAAACGCTCATGTTAAAAAAAAAATAATAATAAAAAAAATGCAGACGCACAAGCCCCCCTGTCCTCAAATATGCACACTATACGCTGATGTGTAAACAGACACGCATACTCACAAAACACAAACCAACGCGCACATACAAGCACACACACCCCTGTACGAATTTCCACACACACACACACATACACACTCCAGCACGCACGCACAAAATGCAGAAGTGATATGAACCTCCTTACCAAAAACCAAAATACCCGAAAGTTTACCCTCCCACCTAAGGAACGTCTGCCAAGGCCAAGATGGTGGTGCACGACGTATTCCATTTGTACAAAAAAGAGGATAGCACTGTCCCTTACGTGGACCTCGAGTGCAACGGCGTGATGACACCTTTCTTGGTGGACACGGGGGCTTTTGAGTCGTCCATTTGCCCTGAACACCTGGAAAAGATTGGCATACCGGACGAGGAAATTTTGCGCGTCGCTGGAACTAGCTCTGTCATGTTAGATGTAAAACTCTAGGGCACAGTCTTCCCGCTTTGGTTTGCTGTAGAAGATTTCGGTGGAAATCTACTCGGTTTGAACACCCTCAGCTGGTTCAGGTGTCTCCTGAATCTAGAGGAAAACACCTTAACCTTCCGTGACTATGCAGACTTGGGTAAGATCCTTTTCGATAAGATGTACGAGACAGCGATCGTCGAAGGCCAAGAAGTGAAGGTATTGGTTGACACGGGTACGAGTTTCCACCTTGTCGGTAGCACGGACTTAGCAAAACAGCTGAATTTGCCGTTGGAAAATATCTCGCACCTTAACCATGTGTTTGAAACCAATTACGGGGATGTGCCTATCAACTATGTGGCCGAGAAAATACACATGAAGGTGAAAGACCGTGAATTTGGTCAGGCGTTCTACTTCGTGAATGACGTAAGGGATAAAAGTTCGACCGTGCTAGGAATGTCTGCCTTAAACGGGGCGTTGATACAGTTTAACCACGACGGAACCTACGAATTATCTCTATCTGGGGAGCTCGACGAAGAGGAAGAGACAAGGGCCGTCGACGCTTTCTTGGAGCGAGATAAGAGTGAGCAACAGGCCGAGGCAGAAGAGGAGGCTCCTACGAGTGTCTCGGACTAAGGGAGCCTTAGAGTCACGCCAGTTGCTGTTGAGGGTCAGGAAGAGTGCCTGGCTGAGCCTCATTCGCACTTGCAAGAAACTGGGAGAGAGGTAGGCGGGGTCACGGTCGGACCAACTTTGGGCGAGGTCACACCTGCAGTGGGTCATGATCCGACGCAGAACATAAAAATATAAATAAAGAAAAAACGAAAAAAGAAACATTTTTGTTCCCTCATGTGATTAAACAAATACCTCGTATACATAGTCAGGATGAACATAAAAATAGGTGGAAAAAGGAAAAAAGAAAAAGAAAAAAAGGCAGAAGAGGAGCCTCCCGCGAGTGTCTCGAATGAAAGAAATGTCGCCCTGGTTGCACTGAGACCCCGCCAGGGGCGCTGACGAAGAGCGGGTCGCGGCCTTTGCTGTGGACGGTAAAAAGAGTGGCTGGATGAACCCCGTTCGCACTTTCAAGAAGCTGAGAGAGAGGCAAGCGGGGTCACAGTCGGACAAACTTTGGGCGAGGTCACAGCTGCAGCGAGACAAATTCCCCGGCTGATTCTCGGAGGGAAAAGGATGATAAAAGAGAAAAAATGCCGTGTGTGCAAATACCTCGTACACATGGTCAAGGTGCACATCCCCCCAAAAACACAATACATATATGTATATTATATATATATATATATATATATATATATATATATATATATATATATATATAATATAATATAATATATGTATGTATATAATATATATATATATATATATATATATATATATATATATATATATATATATATATATATATATATATATATATATATATATATATATATATATATATATAAATAGTCACATATACACACACATATATGCATATATATGTATGTATGCATGTATATTCAAATATATGTATATATATATGTATATATACACACATAAATACACCTACACACAAAAAAAACACACATACACACATATATACCTATACATATATATTTGGGTGTGTCTGTGTCTGTGTTTATATATATATATATATATATATATATATATATATATATATATATATATGTAATTTTATGTATGTAATTTTCTTGAAATAATTTCAGAGTATCTTATCATACTAACGATAATGGCATCGTTTTATTAAAAAAAAAAAAAAAAAAAAAAACTAGACGCCCGCTGGTTATTATATTTTGACGATTTTATAAAATGCGAATGGGTTTATTAGCAACTACATAGTCGACGGTCTTTGTCCCTCAAGTCGACGGAATGCCAGAGGGAGAGGCGCCATTTTGTTTTTTGCGACTGGTCTTTTTTCGATATTTCAATTGCAAGATTCTGGCAAATTTAGGATCAGTGTGCCTGTGTGTGTGTACGTGACTGTGCGTGTGTGTGTTTGTGTCTACATGTGTGTGTGTATCATCTTAGTGTTTCTGTTTATGTCCATACATTTATATATATATATATATTTTTTTTTTCGTAAAAATATAAAATATATGTGTGTGTGTGTGTGTGTGTGTGTGTGTGCGTGCGTGCGTGCGTGCGTGCGTGCGTGCGTGTGTGTGTGTGTGTGTGTACGTGAATGAGTCTATTCTTTGTAATAGTAAACTTCGTTCATGTCTATCCGCGAAAGTGGCGCCAAAAGCAGGGAGGGGGGAGGGAGGAGGGAAGGGGAGGGGAGGAACGAGGAGATTTTTTTTTTTTTCTAGTTGTAATTCCATTTGTTACAATGGATATTCTTTGTTGTGACATACCGTCTGTTTTATTTTGCCCAAATCTGGCCGGGGTTGCCACTCACTGGCCGGGCGTGGGATCGAACGCGGGTCCGCAAGATTGCTAGACCAGCACCTTACCGCTGCGCCAGCACAGCACACTCTCTGAGAAGGAGTGGGAAGGGGGAGGGAGGGAGGGATGGTGTGTGTGTGTGCGTGTACGTGAATGAGTGTATTCTTTGTATTAGTAAACTTCGTTCATGTCTATTCGCGAAGGTGGCGTCAAAAGCAGGGAGGGGGGGAGGGGAGAGGGAGGGGGGAGGGAAGAGGGAGGGAGGGAGGGAGGAGAGAAGTGAAGGGGAGGAACGAGGAGGAGAAGGAGAGGGAAGGGGGAGGGAGGGAGGGAGGGAGGAGAGAAGTGAAGGGGAGGAACGAGGAGGAGAAGGAGAGGGAAGGGGGAGGGAAGGAGGGAGGGAGGGAGGGAGGAGGAGCAGAAAGGAGGCGGGGCCACAGGATCTCCTGGTCGCAACTCCCACTTTGAAGAGAGAACAAATATGCGCCGGAAAACAAAAGCAAATAATCGGCAAAGAGAGCGTTTTCCTCCGTCTCTAAGATGTGAATCGGTGTTTGGTATAAAAAAGGAAAGATAGAGGGAAAGAGAGAGAGAAAGAGGTATTAATTATCTATAAAAAATCAGTGACAGCAGGAATGTCTTATCTGGGACTTTTCTTTCAAGTCTGCTTGTGGTGGAAAAATTTTCTCGCATGCAGGATGCTTATCACTATTAATCTAAAATTTCCAGATTTGTTCTTGTTCTTGGAACAAACTCATGGCAACAGAACATTAAGAAAATTGGAACATGCTGTGAGAGTGACAACATACATTTACATAAATTGTGTATTCATTTTTAACTGATTTTGAAAAGCGGATTAGCGATATCTAATATATGTATATTTAAATTTCATCTTATAAGAAAATTAACAATATGAAGTAACAAAGTCATACAACTAACATTCAACATATTCATTCATACATATCTGCTGATATGAATGAATGAAACATGCCTCCCCTTCACTATAAGAGAAGGGGGTAAGAGAGAGAAGGAGGAGAGAGAGAAAGAACAGGAGAGAGAGAGTGAGAGAGAAGAAACAGAAGGAGGATAGAGAAAGGAGAAGAGACAAAATAGAGAGAGATGGAACAGAAGGAGAGAGAGAAAGAACAGAAGAAGAGAGAGAGTGAGAGAGAAGAAACAAAAGGAGGATAGAGAAAGGAGAAGAGGCAAAATAGAGAGAGAAGGAACAGAAGGAGAGAGAGAGAGAGAGAAAAGAAACAAAAGGAGGATAGAGAAAGGGGACGAGGCAAGACAGAGAGAGAAGGAGCAAAGAGAGAATAGAAAGAGGAGAAGAGGGAAGTTAGAGAGAGAAGGGGCAGAAAGAGAGGGAGAGGGAGACAGTTGCCATATGTCGGTAGAGCGATGAATTCCCATCCTCATGTTGGTAAACCCTCCTGGTATGTATGTATAAATGATTGCTAACAAACATGATTCTTCTCTTTTATATGTTTGTTTTATCTAAGTAGGCAACGAAGTCAACATTAAACAACACAATAAAACAATATTTGCTTCTCCTTCTTTAACCTCTTTCCTTTGCCCTTTTCTATTTCATTTTTATTTTTATTTATTTTTTTTTCTGCTTCACTTGTTCGTCCTCTTCCTCCTCCCATTCTTTGCTTTTCATATTGATAATATAATCATATGATTATCAGAGGATTAACAACATAAATGGTAGAACGCGCAGAAACACACACACAAAAAACAACAAATCAAACAATACAAAATCAAACGCTAATTCACATTGTAAACGCCAGCGATAAATAGATCGAAGGGAAGGCAAGGACACAGAGATGCAAACAGAAATTCATGCATAAAAGCCTAGGAAGTAGTTTCCACCGGGGATCGAACCCGAGTCTGCCGCGTAGGAGGCGACCGCGCTAACCACTACACCACAGAAACACCTGCTGTTAATGAATTTTAGGTTATAGTATATTTTGGCTTTCTGGAGAACACTTGTATTACACTTATGTACGAGATGTCACATGGGTGTGCGTGTGTGTGTGTGTGTGTGCTTTTATCAAGAGTAAAATGTCATATTAAACCTTATTGTATGCCTGCAATTGCACTGAAATGTGTTCAATCTTAAGAAATTTAAATTATGTTACCAACCTTTTTCAATCCCACTTTTCTTGGTTCCTTCCAAACTCTGTTTTCCCAAAATATCCAGTAAAAATATTATATATCAGCTAAGCATGAAGATAAATAGAAATAGAGAAAAAATAAATTTATTTTTTCTTGGCCTGTCCCGTCCCGTCACCATTATTGTTATTATCACTACTCTTCACAGACTTCCAAATCGACAATACCATTAGAATACGTATTTCAAAAATACCAGTGAGTTATAGAGTTTATTTACAGATGTTGCCAATAAAATATTAATCGATCACAATTAATGCATATCTCTTGACTTATATCTGTCTAATTTATACAACTGCATTCGTTTACCCTAAACATGTTGTCAATAAATGCCTTTATTACGCTATTCATCTCACTGAGCTTCATATTCTCACGTTTATGTAACTGCATACGTTCATTTCATGCATATTCTTCTACAACCATCCATTAGATGATGTTAGACACTGGTATAACTATATCCTAATATCTATTTTACGAGTCAAAATATCCAAGAGTTATCACCGATGATTCTTGTTGAATATGTAAGATGCACACCATTTAAAATTATATATATAGGACATTTCTCCCCCACTCGCACTTCAATATTTGTCCCACATTCAGGGAAGTTCAGCTGTGATAAGATAAAGATCCAAGGCGGTCTGTTGATAAGTTTCGTCAGTGTTAAACATCTCTATGATAAAAAAAGAAAAGAAAAGGTTTTGCTCTCGGGCCACACGCATTCTCGACGCCAGGTCTTACAAGATTTCTGTTCCGAACAAGTGGCTGAATAAGGGGGATTCGTGCTAAATTATACTCAGATATCTCCGTTCATGTATTGCTACGCTCCTCTTGCTTTAGTGACCCATTAGACTATGATAATAATAATGGTAATGGTAATAATAACAACAATAATAATCATAACGGTATCAGCAGTTACAATCATAATCACAACATAAGTAGAAACAACGAACAATTTGTAACCATCGACGTAACTCACATACAGGAAATAGGTTTTAGTAGTAGTCAGTAGTAAGTGCTGGAGAGTCGACACGCCACGGGCCGAGGAGGGAAGCCAAGTGGCGGAGGAGGGGCCAACTGTTCTAGAAAGCCATGTTTATAATATTTAATAACTATATATAACAACAGTTATATATTTCAAACAAAAAAGAGGGTAATTTTCTCATTAATGTAAATCAAGTTGTATTCACACACACACACACAACATGAAGCATAGACCTGTGTTCTGCCATTGCGACAAAGGACAAGACTGCGGTCAACACCATCAACGATTTCAGGGCGTTTTTCGAGACCTTCTTCTTTTACTTTTCTTTTCTTTTTTAGGTTAAAAAATCCTCTGTATATGTGCTTACGAGTGAGTGAATTAGAGAAAGAGAGAAAGAGAACGAGTGAGTAAAAGAGTAAGCGAGCGAGTTGAAAGAAAGTGAAGGTTACATATGCATTCAGTATATAATGTAAACACACACATGTAAATCTGTGTGTCTGTGTATGCGTATGTGAATATTTGTGTGTGTGTCCGTGTGTGTAGGCATACATGCAATTATGTGTGTATACATATATATACATATTTCTACATATATATGTATATATATTACAAATTTCTGTATATATACATATATATATATATATATATATATATATATATATGTATGTATATGTGTGTGTGTATTTGTGTGTACACATGTGTATATATAATATATATTAGGGTTTGCTACCGCGGGAACCACCAGCGCTGTCGTATCATATCATGAATTGTTCTCCTCATGAGTAAACTCTTAAAAATAAAGTTTCAGCCATTTAGAGAATATTCATCTGCCCGCCAGAACTAATGCAGAAGGTTCACCTCCTTTACAGCTGGCGGCAGCGGGGTCTTTTGCGTTCCATGGACTCACAAAACGATGCTGTACGTTTCCGAAGTCCGCTCGCCACCACCATCGATAGGACGTCTCCAAGGCCACGCAAGGACACGTGACGGGCCAACCGTTTCTCTTTCCTTCCTTCTTCTCCCGTATGTGCCAAGCCGTGCAAAACGTGCAGTCGGTTTTACGTTGGTTTTGCGGGTTAAAAGTGCTAACTTAGATTCTTGCGTTTGAGTCACGAGAACGTGCCAATGATTAAGCTAGGTGCTACAGGATGCGTGCGTATGCGCTTGAGAGTGCGAGCGTCTGTAAGTTCAAGATCCTTTTTTGCGTTACTTTGTTTTCCGATTGAATAAGATTCCTTTTATCTCAGTCCGCGATTACGAATTCTGAGCAGCCTTCCTTGCCATCTAAGTCAAGTAGCATTTTCCTGCTTCGTTTGCGATCCTGGTCCTCGTCTCCATGATGTTTCATTTCGACTTTGCTCT
>NC_091572.1:24371733-24374257 GCF_042767895.1 Penaeus vannamei
ACACACATACAACCACACACACACACACACACACACACACACACACACACACACATATATATATATATATATATATATATATATATATATATATATATATACATATATATGCGTCTCGTTTCTTAATGTTCTGTTATGATTTTGTCCCAAGAAAACATTTGTAAACAAAATAACAAATCTGATCAATATAGATTATGACAGGCATCCTGCATGCGAGCTTAACCGAAAACTTTCCTTAATTCAACACACGTGAGGCTTTTCCACCTCGAGCATGCGTGAGGAACTGTCCCTGACAAGACATTCCTGCTGTTTGCCATCATCATTGCCTTCCCTTTGTTTCTCTCTTGCCTCTTCCTTTGGCCATTTGTCTTCTTTCTCATCCACCCTTCTTCCACCCTCTTCAGCTTATTACACTTTTTTTCCCTGTCCAGCTGTCCTATTCGTTACGGATTTTTGGAAAAATCATTGGTTTCTCCTTTATGCTTTTCGTTTTTTTTCTTTATTTATTTATTCTGTTTATGTTTCTTTGTCTCTTTCTCTTTTTTTCCTTCCCAGTAGACAACGTTGTCTGGTTGAGTCCGGGCTCAACCGAGAATATGGAGTTCTTTGCTCAAGGAAAGATTCGTCTGCAGTGAACAGATGTAAGGTTCCAGGCCTACGGCACGCTGCCACCACCCGATTAGTGGGTTCGGGAACCGTGTGTTGTGGAAGTGGGTGCGGGCGTTGTGTCTGAGAAGGGTGGAAGGAAAGTACAGGATTGTACTGAATGTTGGATGTGTAAGTGTGTAGATGTGAAGAGGGAGCGTAGGCTGGGCGTCTGCGTGGACGTTTGGAAGAAAATGGAATTCTTCTTCCCTTCGGTTTGAGCACAGGTTTAGCAAAATGAATTTCCTTTGATATCAGCTTAATATTCTTTGATTTATCTAGCCTTTTTACATCCTTTCAAGGGTTGCGTGACGTCAGAGCAACCAGCAATGTGCTGTTTAGGAGACCCGAGTCCGAGAAAGATTTAGGCATCTAACCTTGGTCAGAACCAGAACTTCAGTGGTTGCAAGATTAATTTATATTCTGACTGGAGTTGAGTAAAACCTCTGCGTTGGTACGATGTTTATTTAGAGCAAGTTACACTCACTAGGGAATTACAGGCATTTTTCAGTCATGGAAAGGTAGACAAAGGTGCGTGCATCACCAATTCGTCACAGCGGAGGTGATGCACGGGAAATAAACACCAGATAAAACTTACCACGAAATATAAAAATGACCCCTAAGTTAATTGATTCAGAGTAACGTTTTGCCATCGAGGATGATTGCACAAGCGTCGGCGCAGGTGCGGACGCGCGCCTGAGGGAGCCCGCCGCCAGGGATGCCAGATGACCGAAATTCGTCTGCTGTTCGAAGACCCGCCAAAGATTCGTGTCGTAGGCGGTGTAACTGACGTCACGTTTCCACAACTGTGGTGATTTACGTAAATTTATATTTTGGACTCTGTGGGAGGGGGAGGGCAATAGGAGGAGGAAAAAATATATTAAAGGCATTAAATTTCCTATTGCCTATTCATACAAAAATGTCTTGTGCGAATAGGCTGTTTCGAATTCGCACAACACTAGTTCGAAGCCTTGTTGACAAAACTTTCCTCACATTCCTAATGGTTTTTGCTATTTAAATCAAAAGCAAAAATTGACACACTATTTATTTATCTTATCTAGAGAGAGAAAGAGAGAGACAGAGAGCCAGAGAGAGAGAGAGAGAGAGAGAGAGAGAGAGAGAGAAAGAGAGAGCGAGAGAGAGAGAGACCGAGAGAGAGAGAGAAAGAGAGAGCGAGAGAGAGAGAGAGAGAGAGAGAGAGAGAGCTAGAGAGACAGAGAGAAAGAGAGAGCGAGAGAGAGAGAGATAGCGAGAGAGAGAGAGAGAGAGAGAGAGAGAGAGAGAGAGAGAGAGAGAGAGAGAGAGAGACTTCAATGCTAATTATGAAAATCCCATAGTAGATGAAACCATCAAACAGTATAAAAAATATATGACGAAAATCCATTCGGGAAAGGTTCATATCATGATCTGAAATTCTATCTTTTCGCCTTATTTCTTTTAATATTAATTTACTACAAACAGAAAATACCACATGTTTCTTATATCATAACCTGACATAAATCAACCGTTTATTTAAACTCAAATGCAGCGAAGGTGACGCCGCAGGCATTCGACATCCGAAGCTCCATGGCGTCCGAACCTTCGCGAAGCCAAAGTCGCACAGTGGCCGACGCCGCTTGGTGGCTGAGTTGCATGGCCCGAACTTGCCTCGTGTCCGAAGGGATGCCATGTCCGGAACTGCATGTCAGGGCCGCGAAACGCCTCAGCTGGGTTCCTTTTCATCCCGCTTCGTGCAGCCTCTCGCCGAACACTCTCGGCTGATCCTTGACGAAGGAATCCAAGCAGGTCCTGAGTTGAATTCCTGGCTGATTGAAAGCGTTAATTCGCTGATCGGCATCTTGCTTTGAGGTGAGAGTGGGCCATTCCTGTCAGAAAAAAA
>NC_091572.1:24374757-24384757 GCF_042767895.1 Penaeus vannamei
GAGAGAGAGAGAGAGAGAGAGAGAGAGAGAGAGAGAGAGAGAGAGAGAGAGAGAGAGAGAGAGAGAGAGAGAGAGAGAGAGAGAGAGAGAGAGAGGGGTTTCAAACCCCCGACGGAGAAAACCCAAAGTTTTTTTTTTTGGGCAAGCAATTAGAGCACCGACGCGCATCTCTTTTTGGGCCCGACACTCTCGCGTGTTATGAGTTTTAGTTTTTATAAAAATTTTCCAAGATTGCTCACCTGTAGCAGCGAGTTAGGGGGGGAAAAAGCGAGCCGTGGGGGTTTCCCGGAGGGGTTTAAACCCTTGTCTGCGTAACCCCATGCCGCAATTCCAACTCGAGTGTTCCAGGGGCCGGATTTACTAACGTCTTACGATATCACAAATGGTCTGTTTATATCGTAAAACAAGTTTCTCGTTTCTCGCAACGAGCGCATTTTCAAAACGCTTTCGAGGTCGTAAACACATCGTACGAGAGACATTTGCTGGAGTCCGAAACCTCTCGTGACGCTTATCATGGCGACCCACCTCAGCTCATATCAGCCTCCTAAATACCTTTATAAATGCCTCCAGGAGTGTCTAAATGACACTTTGCCATGTGGGAATCAATTAATGTGCAAGAGCAACATATTGAGGAGGCATAATAACGGAAAAAAGCATCATGACTACTTTAAATAAGGATTGGCCTTTGCCAATGCATGAAGGTGCGGAAACACGATGTAAATCTGGAAGTTTAATTTATCATGAATTAAAGGATCTCTAACACATCTTCAACTGCGAAATCTGAACGAAAATGCATGATTTCCGTCAGTTTGACTATTTTCCTCTATAGCAACGAAGCATAGAGAATAATCAATAACAAAGGTTACTAATATACAAACATACTAATTAATAGCCTAGTGTAAAATTACTCTTAGCATTGGTTTAATTTTGATGAATAATGTTTAAAATTTTAATGTTTTATCATTAAAACCCAATTTCTACTTAATTTTTTTATAAAAGTATAATGAAAGCCTGATTTTTTTTTATTATAAAAGATGAGTTTTGGAAAAGATATAAATATGTGTGTGATCTCTCCCCTACATATATGGTTTATATACATATTATATACATACATGATATATACAAAAAACCCTCTATAAAAAAAAATATACACATGTGCATGTATATATGTATTATATATATATATATATATATATATATATATATATATATATATATATGTATATATATATATATATATATATATATATAAACACACACACACACACACACACACACAAATATATATATATATATATATATATATATATATATATATATATATATATATATAATACATACATAAAAAATATATATATATATATATATATATATATATATATATATATATATTTTTATATATATATACACAAAAAATTATATCATGTATATATTGTATGTGTTTTATATACATTTTAAATTTTTATATATATATAGATTAACAGATAGATATGCATTTATAATGTTTGTATGAAAAAATGTAAAACATACATAACATACATACATATATATATATATATATATATATATATATATATATATATATATATATATATATATATATGTATATGTATATATATATATATATATATATATATATATATATATATAGAGAGAGAGAGAGAGAGAGAGAGAGAGAGAGAGAGAGAGAGAGAGAGAGAGAGGGAGAGAGAGAGAGAGAGAGAAAGTGAGAGACATGTCTATAGACACACACACAGACTTCCCTAATGTTGGATTATTTGATAATTCAGGAACGTCTCTTTTATAACATTTTTCTTACAGTCGGTCAAAATGCACAGGATTTAGATATTTATCTATTTATATTTATATATCATCTATTTATATTTATATATATATATATATTTATCTATTTATATTTATATTTAACTTTATCCTCTTTATCTATCCACTTATCATTTATTGTCTTTATTTATCTATCTGTTCATCTTATATTATTTACATTTATATATTTATCATTTATTATCTCTGTCTATCTGTTTATCATTTATTATCTATCTGTATCTATCTATCTATCTATCTACATTTATCTAACTAGGCATTTATCATCATTCTTTTTGTTCGCTCATATTTATTTGTTTATCAATCTGTTTCTTTATTCATTTATATAATTCTCTCTCCATTCATTTGCTTATCTATGCATCTGTCTATTGCTCTGTTTCAATTTGAATATTCATTTTCTATTTTATATTCAATTTATGTATTCATCTATTTATTTATCTATTGATTAATTTCCTGATGTTTTTTCTTTCTTTCTTTTTATGTTTTGTTCAATTTATGATTTTTTCTACTTATTTATCTATTTATCCTTATTTTCCTGGTGTTTTTCTTCTTTCTTTTTATTATATATTCAATTTATGTATTTTCTATTTTTTAAATTTAATTAATTTTTGATGTTTTTTTTCTTTCTTTTTATTTTTTGTGCTTTTTTGATTTTTTTCCACTATTTATCTAGTCACTTTTTTTCCTGGTTTTTTCTTTTTATTCAATTTATTTTAAAATTTTTTATTTATCTATTAATTTCCTGGTGTTTTTCTTTCTTTCATTACCCTTTCTGCTTTCTTTATTCATTTAATAATTCATTCTTTCATTCGTCGAAGAGTCGTACTTTAAAATTTTATTTTTATATTTGAATTTTTTTATTTTTATCTAGTATAAAGATATTTATTTGATATAAAATATTTATCTAATATGAAATACTTATTTAATATTTATTTAATATTTATTTAATATTTATTTAATATTTAATTAACATTTAATATCAATAAATGAAATGTAAACAATATTTATCTAATATAAAAAATATCTAAAAAAAAAATTGATATAGGCCTACTTTAAACCTCGTAGATGGGGCGGTGGACCATGGGGCCGGATTTACATACTTTCCTTGTAAGCGTTTCCCTCGTAAATTGTTGGGTTGGGGGGGATTTTCTTATCTGTGTGTGTGTGTGTGTGGGGGGGGGGTTCTTTATCTATGTGTTTGTGTGTGTGTGTGTGTGGGGAGAGAGTGTGTGTGTGTGTGTGTGTGAGGGTGTGTGTGTGTGTGTGTGTGTGTGTCTGTGTGTGTGTGTGTGTGTGTGTGTGTGTGTGTGTTTTTTTGTGTGTGTGTGTGGGGGGGGTTTTGTATGTTTTTTACCCGTGTGTGTGGGGGGGGGTTGTTCTTTATCTGTGTTTTTTGTGTGTATGTGTGTGTGTGTGTGTGTGTGTGTGTGTGTGTGTGTGTGTGTGTGTGTGTGTGTGTGTGTGTGTGTGTGTGTGTTTTTTATATGTGTTAGTGTGTGTGTGGGGGGGGGGTGTATGTTTTTATCTGTGTGTGTGTGTGTGTGTGTTTCCTTTATATGTGTTAGTGTGTGTGTGGGGGGGGGTGTATGTTCTTTATGTGTGTGTGTGTGTGTGTGTGTGTGTGTGTGTGTGTGTGTGTGTGTGTGTGTGTGTGTGTGTGTGTGTGTGTGTGTGTGTGTGTGTGTGTTGTGTTTTCTTTTTTTTGTGTGTTAGTTTTTCCTTTTTGGGGTGTGGTGGGGGTATGTTTTTTATTTATGTGTGTTTGTATGTGTTTGTATCTATGTATGTGTATTTTATTTCTCTGTTTTATGATAAGTAGATCTATGTCTTTTTTCTTTTGTGTGTACGTTTTGTGAAAAAAAATCCTTTTTTTTTATGGACACCAAATGCGCACATTTGCTCATTTTTCTTGTTTGTGCCACATTGTTTATCTTTATCTATTCATCATTTGTTATCTCAATCTATCTTATTTATCATTTATTATCTTTATCTCTATCTTTATTTGTCGACCTGGTCCTGAATATGTAGTTTGAATCTGTATCTTTTTTTTTCTTTTTTTTTTTCTCTTTTTTTTTTTATTTCTTTTTTTTTTTCTTTTTTTTTTTCATATCATTTGTTTTCTTAATCTTTTTTTTCTCTCTGTCTTTCTTTTCATGCTCTCTCTCATCTCTCCATTTTTCGTCTCTTTTTTTTTTTTCCCCCTCCTCTTCTCCACCCCCCCTCTCCCTTCCCCACCCTCCCCCCCCTCCACCTCCCCCCCCTTCCCCTTTTCCCCCCTCCTCCTCACCCCGCCAAACCCCGAAGGCGCCATCGGGGGGGATTTTTTGTGTTTTAAGAATATGATTTACGCCCCTGGCCCTTGCATCCTTTGGGGGGGGCCCCGGGGGGCCCGGGTAAAATCGTGTAAGTGATATTAAGAACATGTGTAAGCATTGCGTTTCAAGCAGGTTATTTGATGGGGGGGGGGGGGGGGAGGGGGAGGGTAGGATGGTGGGGTGGGGATGGGGTGGGGATGGGGAAGGAGGGTGGAGGGTGGGAAGGGGGGGGGGAGGGTGGGGGGGATGGGGTGGGGGGGGTGGGGAAGGGGGGGAGGGTAGGGGGGGGGGAAGGGGAGGGGGAGGTGGAGGGAGGGAGGGGGAAAGGGGGGAGGGGGGGGAGGAGGGAAGATGGAGAGAGGGTGGAGGATGAGAGGGGGGGGGAGAAGTAGAAGTAGGGAAGGGGGGGAGGAGGGGAAAGGGGGTGGAGGATTGGGTAGAAAGTAGGAGGGAGGAAGGAGAAAGGGGGGGGGGAAGGGGGAAGAGAAGGAGGATGGGGAAAGAGAGAGAAGAAAAGGGTGAAAAGGGGAAAAAAGGGGGGGGAAAGGGGGGAAGGGAAGAAGGGTGGAGGATAGAAGGGCGGGGGGGGGGGTAGGAAGGTAAGGAAGGAAAAGTGGTCGAAGGACAAAAAGGAGTTTTTTTAACCCAAAATATATATATATATATATATATATATATATATATATATATATATATATTGTGTGTGTGTGTGTGTGTGTGTGTGTGTGTGTGTGTGTGTGTGTGTGTGTGTGTGTGCGGGTGCGTGCGCGCGTGTGCGTGTGTGTAGGCCCCCCATTCCCCCCTTTAAAAGGCCCTTTTGGAATATTCAAACACCCTGTTGCAACGGGGCCGTCACTATTATTCCTTCCGTTACAGTAGTTTAACTTGTTTCGTAACAATCAGAAAATATTCCCCAAATTTTCTTTCAATAGAAATAAATAGCCGGGTTTTTTAAAAATAATCAAATTTTTTCAAAATTTCCCCTTTTTCTATTTGATAAATATCATTTCCAACCATCTACTTTTTGGGAAAAACCCCCGCCCAAAACAACATGATCAAAAACATGTAAAACTAACTCATGAAAAATTGCTTTGATATAAAAAAAAAAAATTTTAAACGTTATTTTTTTTTCCAGATGCATTGCCACATCCATCCATCCAGTGTTGCCAATTTTCCCCTTTTTTGGGCAATTCACAAAATATCAAAACCAAACGCTATACATTTTTAAGCGTTTACCCCTAACCTTTTTTGAATCTTCTTTTGAGATTCAAAAAAAATTGGGGGTGTGAATGCTTTTTAAAATTTATTTTCATGTAATAATTTCAGAAAAATTTTTTATCTTAATAACAACAGTTATTATCTGAACATAATCATCTCATAACATTTTCACATTCTATCATCTAAACCTTTTTCATCAATTACCATCTTTTCAAAAAAAGAGAATCAACTGATATAGGTCTAGTCATAAAAGACTTTCCACACTTGACAGTAACATTTTTTTAACTCATACCACCTGCTTAACAAAAATGACACGACCTAATGGGGCCCAAAGACCCCCGGGGGAATTTCCTTCAACCAACAGAACAAATTCCACAGTTAAATTTCTGTTTTTCACAAACCATTTTTTTTCTTTCCGTTGAGTTCCCCCGTCCCCCTTTATTCCACATCTTCCAGAATAAGTCAGCCATGTACTGAATATGACGCCATCTTCGCTTACTGTACTTCATTTGTTTTCCCAAATTTTTTAAATATAATGGCAGTCATTTGGTATAGTAAAAAAGGGGTTTTTTCCTTAAAACAATTTCAACATCGCCCATCAGGGTATTTAAACCCTCATCATGCAGAACTTGCTCTTTCCCCAACCCATTTAAATCTTTTTCCAATGGTTCTGATTTGTCTTTCCCCAACCCCCACCAAAAATGAGATCATGGGGGGGATTAAAAAAATTTCCTTCTATATTATTCAACAAAAGGGCCAACTAATACGAGACTCATTCCATTCCCTCATACTTTCCCCTTTTCCCCTTTCTTTTTTTCTCCAACAAAGCCAAAAAAAGGGCCCCATCACGATACAAAGATTTCACTTGCCCCCCTCTAGCTAATGACTCTTCCTAGAGATTAATAAACGAGTCTGTGGACAATGATCCCGAAAATTTCGGGACTGCTCCCATAGTTAAGCATGTAAATATTACACCATAATGCTTCCCCCGAGAGCTTCCCTTTTCCAATATAGAAAAGACCAAACAAATCTACACCAGTTGTAGGAAAGGCGGTTGGTTGGCAGAGATCCCCCCCACTGGAAGATCCCCCCTCTGTTGTTTAAAATTTCGACACTTAATAAAAACCCTTTTGGGAAAACCCCCGCTTTAAAGCACTATTACCCTTAACTATCCAATAAAGTTTTTTAAGCCCGGGGTTTCCAAACTGGGGTGCCCAAATAGATCTCGGGGGTGAACAAAAAGGAAAAAACACGAACAACACACACACACACACACACACGGGGGGGGGAGGGGGAGAGAGAGAGAGAGAGAGAGAGAGAGAGAGAGAGAGAGAGAGAGAGAGAGAGAGAGAGAAAAAACATATGTTCTATAACATCTTTTTTTTCGTGCCCCAAATTCAAATTTATTGACCAACACTCCTGAAATTTCCTTTTTTTATAATAAGTATATCTTTTGGGGACTGTCCTAAATAAAACTGTTTGTTTAGCCATGGATAGAACAGCCCAAGAAGATAATAAAGGGACAATAGGCAAAAAATTTTTGGGGCAACACTCCAAATGAACTCAAGACATGTTACCCCTTGGTGACCAACCCCATGACAATCTCTGATGATCATATCTTTTTAAAGGTGTTTACTTGGCAAAATAAATGGATGCTTGTTATCGTTTTTAAGGAGCCTTTTTGAGCCTGCCACCTATATGCAAAATTCATTTTAAAAATTGGTTATCTTCCATATCCATTTTTTTTTAAAAAAACAGAACATAAAGATTGCTAAATAGGGTTTTTTAATTTTGGAAATATTCATTTTAAAATCCTTTGTTTTCTCTGGGGAAAAATTTTAGAACTGGGGGCAAGACTTTCCCGCAAAGGGGGGGAAACCCAGGGGTTTCCCCTTACAGCCTGTTTGATATTCCCATCTAGCCACCAAAAAAAAACTTAAATAATCCCCACCCTTTTTTTGGGGAAACCAACTTGAATGAAAAAAACCTTTGGGGAACCAAAAATCGGGGCTATTTGGTCAAATCGGGAAATTTCCCCCTTTTTTCTTTAATATCCATAGGGAAGAATTTTTCCTTTGGGCCTATAAAAACACCCTGGATACACTGTCGTCAGGCCCAGTATTTAACATTTCCTTCCAATTTGATTCATCTTCCATATTTTCCTCTTTCTCTACAACTCTCTCGAAGTCAATAGATTTTGCCATAATGTCAGACATATTACATCAATACCATCAAAAGTATGCAAAATAAATGGTTCCTAATTCCTTGTCAGCACTTATTTCATAATAGTAATGTTTTACTCATAATCATATTGTAATTAATGAACTTGATCTAAATATAATATTAACCAGAACTAAGTCTAGCATGTAGCCATTACCCAGCCCCCCATGTTTTAAAAGGCCCACAGTATTTTTCTAGAACAACTCACTCCTTGGGGGTCAAAAACTTGCGTACCAACTTTTTAGCTTGATGCTGAAGAGGTCCCGAAGTTCAAGCCTATCTTGAAATTTCTTTTTTGGTTCCTAACACTCGGGGTTGGAAACCCCATTCCTTTTAAAATTTATCTTGATGCTGCCCGATGTACATCTTTTCCCCACCCTGGCCAGACTTGAAACTGGAGCCAGTCTTAAAAAAAAATTTTTAAACCGAAAAAAAAAATTTATATTAATCATTTGTTACCCTGTCTTGAAATTTAGCAACCAAGTCTTGAAACTATAAGCGTTTTTTAAGGTACGCTTTGGGGGGAAATTCCGGGGCCATATGTCAAGAACTGTAGCGTTCCTTTTTTTAAACGTAATAGGCCCCCTTGGGGGGCATATAATGTCAAAATAAACACAACATACACTTGGGTTTTTAAAAGAATAGACAAGTATTCACAACAACAATCTCGGAGAGAGATACCCGGGGATGTCGAGGGTGGAGTTTATTCCATTCTTTCAACAGTTTGAGCGCGCATTTCAAAACAACTGACTTGGAAATCCATCAAGAAGAGAGGGGAAAAAATCTATCCTAATATCTTAACAAATTGCAATATTTTCTCCTATATTCATGTGAAGTAAGTAATAATGACAAGAAAATAAATGGCCAGAACCCCAAAGGGGGAAAATAGTACTATGGGGTTGTATTGGTTGGGAAGGTTTTTATATATTCATAAGAAGTCCAACACAGTGACACACACTTCTGACGCGTTATGAAAAAAAAATGAAATTTTCCCGGATTAAAATAGGTCCCTTCCCATATATCCGATTTTAAAAGTTAAATGTATGTCATCGATTACAATATCAACAGAAGAATTTTAAATTTCTAGGGGTTTTTTCACTTTAATTTTTCAATTTCATAGAATACCAGATTTATTCTCGATTTTGAGAGACGAAGAGTTTAAAAAAAGAGGTAAACTGTTCGTCTTTTATATTTTTTATATTTATATATATTTTTTTTTCTCCATTATTTTCTTTTTTTGTTAATTTCCCCAATTCTTTTTTTAAATGATTTTTTTTGGGAAAATTTCAGAATCAGATACCGGGGAAAAAAATTTTTAGATAAAATATTATGGGAGTTCTTGGCCCCAAGCCCCCCATTCGAAGGGGGTTTTAAACAGTAAGGTACGCGAACGACGCTGTTGCCATGGCGAGGGGCCCCCGCTTTTACTTAATGCAAGTCTAAAATTACGGGGGGGGCTTGAGAAAAAGCGAAATTCTGGGGGGTTTCAAGATAAAGTCTTTTGATTTTAGAAAGAACTTTCCCCCCTTAAAATGGGGGTTTTTGGCAAAAAAGGGGGCCTTAAAAAGGGAAAAAGTTGTGGGATTCATTTTTATACTTGGTCAGTGGTCAACACGCAACTGGTCTGTTTTCTAGATGGTACACACTGTGAGGAGGAATATGTCAAACAGCTATCTTCATTGCCCCTTTTTCTGGGCGCTTTCCGAATAACCTTTTTTTTTTTTCATCTGTCATGAAAGCGCAATAATCCTTATAAAATACCTTTTTTAAAAAAAACTTTTTTAGACCTTCCAATCTATCCACTGATGTTTTCATTTTTCATCATCAATATTATCCCTTTTTTGATCATTTTTCCCCAAAAAATCACCTGGTTTCTTATTGTGATTTATGCCTTTTAAAAAAGCACCCCTTTTGGGGAAGACTGCCTATGGAGGAGGGGGGTGTCCAATTTTATATTCGACAAACCCTTTTTTTTGGGGTACATTCTTTAGACATGTGCCCCTTTTTAAAAACCAAAACGTAACCTCTTTTTGATAAAAATTTCCCCAATTTTTCCCCTTTTTTGGTCTTTTTTCTTCTTTTTCCCCAATTATCCCCCCTATGTGGCACACTACTAAACCAGCATTTTGGTCCTTGCTTTGTATTTTCTGTGACCTTTTTGAAATACCTTGTAAAACCCTGCTTTAGTTTTTGGCCCAATTGGCTTTGAATTTATCGTCATTTTTCCCTTGGTCCCTAATTGGCATTTTTTAATTTTTTTGTCATTCTTCCGTGATTTACCCCCCATACCCTTAGTACTAAAAAGATCCCTTAAAAAAGGGGGGTGAGACATTATATCAACCTCCTTTTTATGAAATCTACAAAAACATTAAATGGAGAAGTTCTGCCCCCATATTCCAATATTAAAT
>NC_091572.1:24406724-24411724 GCF_042767895.1 Penaeus vannamei
TTCGACGATCGCTGTCTCGTACATCAAATCGAAAAGGATCTTACCTAAGTCTGCATAGTCACGGAAGGTTAAGGTGTTTTCCTCTAGATTTAGGAGACACCTGAACCAACTGAGGGTGTCCAAACCGAGTAGATTTCCACCGAAATCTTCTACTTAGTTTAGTTTAGTTTAGTTTAGTCCTTTATTTACCACCCTGGCTAACTGCACAGGCGTGGGCAAGCTGTAGTACATTTGATAAATGGTCAAAGCATTAGATAATAGTATTACAGAATAAATCTATATCATAAAATTATTACGGTCTAAAATATATCATTTAAAGGAAAAGAACGATCAGTAATTTATCTACTCATCTGTCAAGCCGGCATACGGCTTGGGCGTGGAAAGGCAATGTAACATTTGATATGTGGTCATGTGATACTACATTCCAAATTTAGGATATAACATAATTATATCTTCCAAGACATCAGATGATATGAAGTAGTTACATAGTTCTCCATACCTCATGCTAGGTGGTCTGAAAGGCTGTATTACATGGCACTCTGAGATATAATGTACAAGTGTTCGCTTTTATTCTTCATTGCATAATTTACACTTCGTTTCTTCAATATTACAGGCTGTACTGACCTGCCAGTACAATCTATATCCCAGCCTGATTCTTGCGGTCACAATATCACACTGTCTTGTTCTTGTTTTGTATAAACCATAGATGAAAACATCTTGCATAAACCTGTCATAGTGCTTTATGCTACAGCTTTCAGGCCGTTGAGAATTAATCAAGTCAGACAAGTCCTCTTTGAAGGAAGTTTTAATTATGTGTGAAATCCTAGCAAGAGGTACTCCAAGATCTATATCAACACTTTGCTTGTCACATGCTGATTTTGCTAGGCGGTCAGCATGATCATGCCTGGGGATTCCAACATGCGATGGTATCCACACAAAACGTATATCATGGCCTCGTTCTTTTGCACGATACACATTTATCCTTATGTCATTTGCAATATTTCCTGCACCTTTGTCTAGTGTGTTCAATGCCTGGAGAGCACTCTGTGAGTCGCAGAAAATGACTCCTGGGCCTTGACTTAATAGAAATTCGGTGGCTATGAGCATTCCTGCCAACTCAGTTTGCGTAGTGCTAGCCCAATCATGAACCCGCCTACAATCCTGGTGCTGCAAAATATTGTTTTTATATACGACAAAAGCGCATCCTGCTCTACTCCCAGACTGCAAGGATCCATCAGTGTAGCATTCATACGCATTGGGCATAGTTTCAAGGTGCTCATTGATAATTGCTAAAGCATACTGCTTAAGTACAGCAGGGGGGACACTGTCTTTTTTTGGGGCAGTCGTATAAAATACACTTAGGTCAGACATTTTCCACGGTGGAGCAGAACGTCCATGTAGGGTCTTAGTTATGGATATGTTCAGCTGAGACAAGTGCTTACATGTTACTTGTTGCCATGGATTTGAATTTGAATCGATGTTGCCATTCAAAGTTAGCTCCACTATTCTATGTTTTAGTTGTCTTTGGAACTCTGTACAATAGAGGGGTTCTCTTATTGCTTTGACGCTAAATGTGGTGTTTATGTATAATATTCTTTCATAGACAGACGGCAAATTAAGTTCTGATCTCATATTCACAATCCTCGTTGTCTTAGGGGCGCCGAGAATAAGCCTCATGGCCTCATTTTGTACAATTTCTAAACTAGCCAACTCTGATTCCTTGTATAATACTAGGTGCAATGCATGATAATCTATGACCGACCGTATGTATGACAGGTAAAAGAGTCTAGCAATATTGACATTAATACCATGGTCTTTGCCGACAAGTGTCCTAAGTGGCTTCAGACGTTCCCACAGCCTTTTCTTCAGGTTTTGTATGAACTCTGCATCATTAACAGCCACCCTGAGATATTTGTATTGGTGACAGAGATCTAGCTCAACGTCATTGATGTGAAACCTTGGCAGAGGGATTGTTTTAGGGTTAAGTGCCTTGGTTTTTTCAGTCGATATTATCAAGCCACACTCTGTAGCCCTTGCTGAAAGCACATCAAGGATCTGTTGCATTCTCTCCTCGGATGAGGATTTAATGCAAATATCATCGGCATAGCAAATAATGGAGTCACTGCCCTCAAGTGGTATATCGCCTAGTAATCTATGCATTAGGATGTTAAATAGCATGGGACTAAGTACGCCTCCCTGAGGTGTGCCGAGTTCAAACACTTTTGCATGAGTACTCTTAACACCCCTGAAGAAAACCTGAGCCGATCGATTGGATAGATACATTTGAATCCATGTTAACAGTTTTCCCTGAATACCAAAGCTAGCTAGTTGCTCAAGGATCATTTCTCTGTTTGCAATATCAAAGGCAGATTGAAGATCAAGAAATACGGTTTGCATGCCTGGTATTGAGTTTGTTAAGTATTCTGCAAAACAATGCTGACTGCTACGTCCTGGGAGAAATCCATACAGTCTAGGGGATAACTTAGCATGTATACGGTACATGAGTCTGTTCAGAATTATTCTCTCAAGTACTTTGCACAGACAGGAGGTCAAGGAAATTGGTCTGTATTTGTCAGTGTTGGATTTGGGTATAGGGATGATTAAGCTTTTAGTCCAGGAGCTTGGGAGGATTCCTTGTGATAGGCTGAGTCTATACAGGTGTAAGAGTGGGTTGCCTGGCACCTGCGCAATGAGGCGAAGAACACTGTAAGTAATGCCATCCTCGCCAGGGGCTGTTGCCTTGCCTTTCACAAGGGCATTTCTCAGTTCCCACTCGGTTATTTCGGCAAAGTCGGATGGGTCAATAGCAGCACAGGCTACTGCTATATTGAATTTCCTATCTATTTTTGACTTGTCGAGATGGTCTTTTATCCCTTGTGGAAGTGAGCTCAGCTGAGAGTTTTCAGCCCACTGCTCCAGTAGCATATTAGCCTGTTCTTGTGGGCTGTGAAACTGCGGTGTTGTGGGAGCTTTACCTGTCAGCCTATTAATCTTTCTCCATACATCAGCCATGGAAGTTTGACTATTGATGCTTTGCAAAAATTGTTCCCAGTGTTTACTGCGAATCTCAGTTTTTAGTTCTCTGAATTCTTTATTGGCTTTAAGAAACTGAATAAGATTGTCTGATGTCTTGTTATCTTTATAGCAATTGGCAAGCTCCTGAACTCGTTGATGTTTCTTGGCTAGAATTGGGTCATTGATCCACCTCGGAGCATGGGGGGCTTGGGGGCTCTTTTTCTTCGAGAGTTTTCGTGAACAGACCCATGTGTTATAGTAGTCAGTGACAACTTTGATTAAATCCTGAGAGAAATTTTCAACTGTTGTTACTTCATATGTGTTGTACCAATCAAAGACACGTGCCTTGAAGTGATGCTCCAGGCCCGGTGGGATGATTATTCTAAGCCTAGGTGTTTTAGGGGCTGAGTTGCTGTCAACAGTATAGTCAGTTCGGATTGCAAAGTGGTCACTAACTAATTCTCGTACCAGCGAAGTACAGACATTACCATGAACTAGATTTTTGCCAAATACGTAATCTAACCTGCCACCTCCCAAATGAGTTTCTATTTCTGTGTCATATACTGTTAGTGATCTACTATTAATGAAATGTTTGAATTCTTCCCCATTACTATTACGCTGGCTGTCTCCAAAGTGTGGGTGCCTTGCATTAAGGTCGCCCATGCATAACGTGCCTTGGTTGTGAAAATTGGGTAAAGAAACAGCCAGAAATTTTGACGATCTGGCATATATATTATATAGTGAAAAATTCCCAGAGGCAGTCTGAATTTTTAAATGATGAAATTGAACATCAGTGTTCTCGGATTTTTTAACTAATTTATGTGGCAATGTTACCTTCACATATGTCAACAATCCAGTCATGGCTGTATTCACATAAGAATGATATCCCTTAATTGAAGGTGCAATTTTCATTTTAGCAGCAGCAGCAAAATGTTCTTGCACGCAAATCACATCAATATTATATTTACGAATATAAAACTCTAGGTCACTCAGCCTAGGTTTAATACTACGCATATTCCATGATATGAATTTAATTGTGTGTCTATCCATATGTGAGTAGTGTATTATTATGTAATCTGTACTTCATGCGCTTATATCCATTGATATTACGGAATTTAGGTTCACATAAGAAACATATAACTTCATGAATAATGTACATTCTATTACAGATGATTGTCCTAAGCTTAAAAGTACTTTTAACCATGTCAAATATTAGGTCTTAGCTTTGTCCCACTTCTTAGCACAGTCCCCTCGGTTGTTGTGCCGGGTGTACCTGGGGGGCTGGTGACGTCACTGGACTCCACGTCTGACTCGGTGCCGCAGGGATCGTGGTAGTGTTCGTCGCTGCTGTCAGCGCTGACACGCCCACTCTGGTTATCAGCACTGATGTCATGACATCGTATCTGCTCGCTCGTTTCTTTAACACTAATAGCAGCACTAGTATCTCGGCAATGACATGGTTTTGCGGGGGATTCCCCGGCCAGGCCTGCGGTCATCCCTGCCCGAGGGTGAGGGACGGCCGCCTCGGCGGGCGCCTGGGGGGGGAGGGGGGTCGCGGTCTTGAGCTCTGTGATGATTAGCATCATCTTGTCAACCTGCTCCTTCAACAACGCAACCGTGTCGCGTAGTTCGGCTACCTCTGCATCCCCACTCGCCGACAGCCCCGGGAAGTCTCTGCGGCTGGTGACGTCACACACGGCACGGCTGGGCACTCCCCCGGCACGCTGGCCGCGGGTTGGGTTAGGAGGGCCGCGCTGGTCACTCGCGGTCGGCGCCGGGGCCACAGGGGGTGGGGGGGAGGGGCCAGGGCAGGGAGGGCCGCGTTGGGCACTCGCGGTCGGTGCTGCGGCCACAGGAGGAGGGGGGGGGAGGTGCCAGAGCAGGGAGGGCTGTGCACCCCCAGTGCCAGGCAGTGACACCTGCCTTCCCACACCTGAAGCAGGATGGGACGAAGCTCGGTGCATCTGCAGCAGGCTCTCGCCCTG
>NC_091572.1:24426724-24428564 GCF_042767895.1 Penaeus vannamei
ATCAAGATGATAAAGAATAGCGCTAATCGAAATAAGTGGCAATGGCGATCGGAATAGTGATGTAAATGAACAGTATAATGATAGTAATAGTGATCATGGCAATAAGGATACAAATAAATATATCAATACTGGACATTTGTATTCGAGATTTATATTCTTTTTGAAAATGCTCGAATAGAAAGTTTCCGCCTAGCTTCTATTAGTTTTAAACAAAAGTATTTTTTCCTGTTTCTCTCTCTCTATCTTTATCTGTCTATCTTCATTATTATTGTTGTCATTGCGGTTATAATTATCATTATTGCTATTATTATCATTACAATATTGTTATTAATATCATTACATTGTTGTTATCATTATCATCATTAAAATTTGTATTACTGTCACTATCATTAATATCATTAGTATCATTAATATGACTATCGTTACATAACATCATTATCAGTATCAATCAGGAAGGCTGCCATATAGCATGAAGCTTTGGTTTGTCATAAACGGTAGGTGTGTGTTCGTACAGTCACATGCATTATGTTTCTGTGCGGGGAGAACTGCTGGACATGGAGCCGATAATGATATGTATCATCAGTGTAGAGGTGAACGTGAAAAGAATATATGTATATATACGGTTCTTTGTATGCATGTATGTGTTTATGTATGTATGTATGTATGTGTATTTATGTATATCTATATGTGTATATATGTGCATGCATATCTATATGTGTTTATGTATGTATGTATCAAAACATTTTCGTTCCTACCTATCAACATACGTGCGTTAATTGCTTGTTTGTTTAAAGTACAGTCAGCTACCGATCAGGGAAATAATGTTTTCAATCAGCCAGGAATTCAACCTCGATTCCTGCTTGAAATTCCTTTGTCAAAGATTAACCGCATATTCGGCATGCAGTTCCGGAAATGGCATACCTTTGGGCATGATGCAAATTTGAGTCATGCAACTTAACCACTATGTGGCTTTGGCCACTGTGCAATTTTGGCTATCGCGTATGTTTGGCTCCCATGCATGCAACTTTGGCCACTGTGCAACATTGGATATCAAATGCCAGAAATTTCTTCCCCGCGGCATCACCTTCATTACATTTGAGTTTTAAATAATCAACTTGTTTGAAACATATATGAGGTGAAGGAATGTAATTATGTAACTTTATATGTAAATGTGAGAAATATATATTCTTGTGATTGAGGGATGCATTAATTACTTATTACTGCTGACTCCTTTAACCACAAATTTCGACAAAAAAAACGTAGAAATAGATATTCTAATGGTAATGTCGATTTGGAGATCTGTGGAGAGTAATAACGAGAATGGTGACAGCAGCAGACATGCCAGCAAAACAAGTCCAAAGGAAGAAAAAATAAAAAAAAAGCTAGGACTTCATTTTTTCAGGATTTCTTATCTGAGATATGAAGATAGTTAGATTTTTTTCTCTTTACTGGATATTTTGGGAAAATAGTTTTTTGGAGCCAAGAAAAGGGGTATTTAAAAAGGTAGGCAATGGTAGGCATCTAATATGGTTTAATATGACATCTTACTCTTTTAGTGAGAGCACGCGCGCGCGCGCGCACACACACACACACACACACACACACACACACACACACACACACACACACACACACACACACACACACACACACACACACACACATTCATGTAACATAACATATATAAGTGTAATGTATTTCTAGTAAAATCGACTTTATCATATATGTTTTTGTAGTGTTGTGGTTAGCACGGTTGCCTCTTACGCGACAGACTCGGGTTCGATCCCCGACGGATTCTAGGTAAATCTATTTTTACATGCATTTTTGTTTGCATCTCTAT
>NC_091572.1:24429064-24431564 GCF_042767895.1 Penaeus vannamei
TCCGAAAATGGGGGCCACGGGGACTTTCTGGGGGGCCTCGGAGCGATAGGAAAATTATGTCTCGCATATCAATAAAATGGAATCGTTCCACAAAGTATTCTTGTCCTATAACTACTGACATCATTATGCTATTCATCCCTTGTAATAACTGCATCTGAGAAGGTGGCAGTCGCATGATTATTGCATGTCATAGTTTATATTTTGATGTCTTTAGGGGTAACTTTTATAGATCGTGTGGTATGTCTTAGTTAACTTACTAATTTATTGGAAATAAATTTCGACATTATTATATGATGTAGATGAAAATGATGAAGGTATCAAACACATTTCTCTATATATGTGTGTCTCTTTCTCTGTGCGTGTGCGTGTGCGTGTGTGTGTGCGTGTGCGTGTGCGTGTGCGTGTGCGTGTGCGTGTGCGTGTGCGTGTGCGTGTGCGTGTGCGTGTGCGTGTGTGTGTGTGTGTAATGTATATATATAGATATAGATAGACAGATGGATAGATAGATATAGATAAACACACACACACACACACACACACACACACACACACACACACACACACACACACATATATATATATATATATATATATATATATATATATATATATATATATATATATATATATATATATATATATACATATACACTGTCGGACCTAAAGACAGAATCAGTGCCAAGCGGAAAAAAGGAAAAAATAATCTCTACTTTTCAACGATTCATCTACGAGTTGTGATTACAGCCGAAAAAAAGTTAGAACCCGCCCCCAGAGATCGCTTCCCCAAGCGTGTTCTCGCCAGGCGGGATCTACGCCTCATACTTTATTTGATACTGTTTGATTCATGTACTTTCATGATTTCCATTGCTATCAGTGCAAGTCTTGCCTGTTTTCAATAAACCAAAAATAAAAATAAAAATATCTCAGCTCGCGATTTAAGCGTTTTCCCGAAACCTGATATTTTCTATTTGTGATAAAATTCAATCAAAAGAGAGATAAAGCAAAATAAATATATAAATAAATAATTTTCCCTGAATTGTTTTTTGTATTTTATCTTCAATATTGTTTGATGGTTTTATCCACTCTGGGGATTTTCCTCGCTAGCTTTGCAAGGTTGAGTGAGAAGTCGAAGCTTCTTTTCTTCAGCTAAATTTTATGTTTTTCATTCGACCTCAGCTCGCGATTCAGGCGTTTTGCCGAAGGAACATACATGTTTTTGATTCGTTTTATTACTATTATTTGTTTTAGCTATATTTTTTTCAATCATAGTCGATAAAACAAGTGTATCTATAACCATAAACTCGACAAAAGAAAGAAAAAAAAAAACGGAAGCAATGGGGACTCGAACCCCAGACCCCCGCCTCGGAAGCAGATCCTAAACCGACCGAGTCAAGTCACTATGATTGAGTAAATATTAGCAAATCGGAATATATAAGATTCAAAGTATTTTTTTGTTGTTGTTGTTGGGGGGTCGGTGAAATTCTTGATGGAATATGTTTAGTTAGTGTTTCTTTCGTGTCGAGGGGGGGAGGGGTATACGATGACATTGCAAGCTGATATATAAAGAATAAGAAAAATGAGAGAGAGAAAGAGAAAGATAAACGGATGACATTGCAAGCTGATATATAAAGAATAAGAAAAATGAGAGAGAGAAAGAGAAAGATAAACGGATGACATTGCAAGCTGATATATAAAGAATAAGAAAAATGAGAGAGAGAAAGAGAAAGATAAACGGATGACATTGCAAGCTGATATATAAAGAATAAGAAAAATGAGAGAGAGAAAAAGATAAACGGATGACATTGCAAGCTGATATATAAAGGATGCTCAAACCGAAGGGAAGAAGAATTCCATTTTCTTCCAAACGTCCACGCAGACGCCCAGCCTACGCTCCCTCTTCACATCTACACACTTACACATCCAACATTCAGTACAATCCTGTACTTTCCTTCCACCCTTCTCAGACACAACGCCCACACCCACTTACACAACACGCTGTTCCCGAACCCACTAATCGGGTGGTGGCAGCGTGCCGTAGGCCTGGAACCTTACATCTGTTCACTGCAGACGAATCTTTCCCTTGAGCAAAGAACATATTCTCGGTTGAGCCCGGACTCAACCAGACAACGTTGTCTACTGGGAAGGAAAAAAAGAGAAAGAGACAAAGAAACATAAACAGAATAAAGAAAGAAAGAAAGAAAAGACGAAAAGCATAAAGGAGAAACCAATGATTTTTCCAAAAATCCGTAACGAATAGGACAGCTGAACAGGGAAGAAAAGTGTAATAAGCTGAAGAGGGTGGAAGAAGGGTGGATGAGAAAGAAGACAAATGGCCAAAGGAAGAGGCAAGAAAGAAACAAAGGGAAGGCAATGATGATGGCAAACAGTTGTAACAGCAGGAATGTATGTACATATATGTATACATATATGTGTGTAAATATATATGTATACATATATGTGTATATATATATATGTATACATATATGTGTATATATATGTA
>NC_091572.1:24436564-24439064 GCF_042767895.1 Penaeus vannamei
TTTTTTTTCGTGTGCAGGATGCTTATCACTATTAATCTTAATATAAATCGATATAGATTAATTAATTATAGATTATTAATCTAAATTGTGTATTCATTTTTAACTGATTTTGAAAAGCGGATTAGCGATATCTAACAATATATGTATATTCAAATTTCATCTTATAAGAAAATTAACAATATGAAGTAACAAAGTCATACAACTAACAATCAACATATTCATTCATACATATCTGCTGATATGAATGAATGAAACATGCCTCCCCCTCACTATAAGAGAAGGGGGTAAGAGAGAGAAGGAGGAGAGAGAGAAAGAACAGAAGAAGAGAGAGAGTGAGAGAGAAGAAACAAAAGGAGGATAGAGAAAGGAGAAGAGGCAAAATAGAGAGAGAAGGAACAGAAGGAGAGAGAGAGAGAGAAAAGAAACAAAAGGAGGATAGAGAAAGGAGAAGAGGCAAGATAGAGAAGGAGCAAAGGGAGAATAGAAAGAGGAGAAGAGGGAAGTTAGAGAGAGAAGGGGCTAAAAGTGAGGGAGAGGGAGACAGTTGCCATATGTCGGTAGAGCGATGAATTCCCACCCTCATGTTGGTAAACCCTCCTCTTGCTAACAAACATGATTCTTCTCTTTTATATGTTTGTTTTATCCAAGTAGGCAACGAAGTCAACATTAAACAAGACAATAAAACATTATTTGCTTCTCCTTCTTTAACCTCTTTCCTTCGCCCTTTTCTATTTCGTTTTTATTTTTATTTTTTGTTTTTTCTGCTTCACTTGTTCGTCCTCTTCCTCCTCCCATTCTTTGCTTTTCATATTGATAATATAATCATATGATTATCAGAGGATTAACAACATAAATGGTAGAACGCGCAGAAACACACATAAAAACAACAACAAATCAAACAATACAAAATCAAACGCTAATTCACATTGTAAACACCAGAGATAAATAGATCGAAGGGAAGGCAAGGACACAGAGATGCAAACAGAAATTCATGCATAAAAAGCCGAGGAACAAGTTTCCACCGGGGATCGAACCCGCGTCTGTCGCGTAGGAGGCGACCGCGCTAACCACTACACCACAGAAACATCTACTTTAAATGAATTTTAGGTTATAGTATATTTTGGCTTTCTGGAGAACACTTCAATGCTAATCATGAAAACACCAAAGTAGATGAAACCATCAAACAGTATCAAAGATATATGACGAAAATCCATTCGGGAAAGGTGTTCATATCACGAGCTGAAATTTAATCTTTTTGCCTTCTGATCTCTTTTGATATAATTTTGCTACAAACAGAAAATATCAAATGTTTATTTTATCTTACCCTGACATTAATAAATCGTAAATTTCAAACTCGAACTCGAATGTAACGACGGCATTCGACTTCCAAAGTTCCATGGTGTCCGAACATTCGCGAAGCCAAAGTCGCACAGTGTCCGAAGCCGCTTGGTGGCTGAGTTGCATGGCCCGAACTTGCCTCGTGTCCGAAGGGATGCCATGTCCGGAACTGCGTGTCAGGGCCGCGGAAACGCCTCAGCTGGGTTCCTTTTCATCCCGCTTCGTGCAGCCTCTCGCCGAACACTCTCGGCTGATCCTGACGAAGGAATCCAAGCAGGTCCTGAGTTGAATTCCTGGCTGATTGAAAGCGTTCTTTCGCCGATCGGCATCTTGCTTTGAGGTGAGAGTGGGCCATTCCTGTCAAAAAAAAAGAGAAAAAAAAAGAAAAAAAAGTTTTATAGCTGATAATGTAGTCAGATGAGCTGACTACATTAAACAAACAAGAAATTATTGCACATATGTTGATAGGTACGTAAGTAAATATTCAGAAACATACATCCATATATATATATATATATATATATATATATATATATATATATATATATATATATATATATATATATATAAATCTATACATATACATATTCACAGATATACATACATATATACACAAAGATATACATATACATATATAGAGACATATACATATATGAATACATATATACATATAGATATACCTAAATACATATAGATATTCATACATACAAAGATGTGTATATATACATATATTCCTTTTACTTTCCCCTTTACAATAAACTAATTTATTAACAATAATAAATTTGTGATCAAGGGATGTCTAAATAACTAATTACTGCTAACTCCTTTAACCACAAATTTCGGCAAATAATTGCAGACTTGCAGACAAAAGTCCCTTCTGGTAATTTCGAAATACGTATTCTAATGGTATTGTCGATTTGGAGGTCTGTGAAAAGTGTTGATAATGCTAATGGTAAACGCAGTGGACATGCCAACAAAATAAGTACAAAAAAGAGAGGAACGAACTAGCACATTATATATCTTTCCAGGATTTCTCGTTAGCTTGATGCCTAGTTGAGAAAAGAAGGTGGATAGGTTTGTTCTTTTTACTGGATAACTTATGAAAACAGGTTTTTGAAGGAGCCAAGAAAAGATGGATTTAAAAAAGGTTGGTAACCGTTCA
>NC_091572.1:24449064-24453704 GCF_042767895.1 Penaeus vannamei
TAAACTTAAGAGACAAACTAAACGATGAAGATTTAAACAAAACAGATTTTGTTGTTTACTAGTACAGAATAAGGGGCGGGGGTGGGGGGGTGGGGGGGGGAGTTCGGTTCCTTTTGGTTTCGTGACCGGAAATACATCCTTTTCTGTCAATCATTACGATTATTGCAGTGACAATCAACTTCATGATCGAAATGAAATATTTTATTATCATGTGTAGATCCCGCCACGACATCCTATCGGAAGAACAAGGAATAAAAAAGGAATCAAGACGAACTGAATATCTGACAATATTTCCATCTCGTGTTGCAACTTTCAGGAAGCAAAAAAACGTATCTGGATCAAAATTTGCTTCATGTGTTTTTACATATTTCATCAGTTCTTCACATCGATGACTAATATCATACTTCTGTTTTCAGAAAGATATATAAATTACGGAAGATAAACATGAAAAAATCCTGGCGGAATAATTTAAATGCTGTCTTTTTAAATTCACATCTGTGATTATGATATTCGTGGCATTATCATTTTTAGCACTTGCAATTTAGTATTCATACAATATTCCATAGTAAAAGTATAATAGTGATCGCGGATTGATATTTTCACCCCCCCCCCCATCTCTCTCTCTCTCTCTCTCTCTCTCCATATGCTAGGAAGTAATAAACATCGAAAAGCGAGAATGTGATAGCAACAGAGTATATAGGAAGATTTCTTGATAACGATGATAAATACATACTTTCATAGCCTACGTATAATAGATACTATGTTCATGATGTTACAGGTGTACAATAAAACAAAGTTTGATTACCTTTCTCTGAAAAATGCGTTTTTTAAGGTGAAATATGTTTCATGAGTCAAATTATTCTGTATAAATAGCTTCTTTGTTATGTGCAAATATCATCCTTACATGGATTATGCTTGCCAAAAGACAATCTTATACCAATGCAATCCCAAGTATGTGCGGGCGTACGTACGTGTGTGTGTGTGTGTGTGTGTGTGTGTGTGTGTGTGTGTGTGTGTGTGTGTGCGTGTGTGTGTGTGTGTGTGTGTGTGATATTAAATCCAACTACCTTGCGTGAACAACATGAACGTCACTCGCCGTCAGGACAGGCCTTGGCATGCGTCCAGCGCCTCCTCCTCCGGCCGCGGACAGACGCCCGACGCCGGATCCCACGAACGCAACGCCACGACCAGGAAGACGCACGATGCCGCCTCGTCGCTGCGTCGCTTCTTTCGCTCGAGTTGCTCCTCGGCGACAGGCTTCAGCCGAGCACAAGGTGGGAAATATACGTTGTAAAATCTGTCTCTGTCTCTCTCTCTCTCTCTCTCTCTCTCTCTCTCTCTTTCTCTTTCTCTTTCTCTTTCTCTTTCTCTCTCTCTCTCTCTATTCTTCTAATCAGTGCAGATCGTCAAAATGGGAGAGAGAGAGAGAGAGAGAGAGAAAAGAAGAGATGAGAGAGAGAGAGAGAGAGAGAGAGAGAGAGAGAGAGAGAGAGAGAAAAGATCAAGTACTGAGACAGAGAGGGGGAAAGCAATGAAAGAGAGAGACTGCACGAGCACCCACAATATAATAAGTAAAATGGAGAGATAGAAGGAAAAAATGAAAGAGTGTGAGGGGGAGAGAGAAAAAATGGAAAGCGACACGAAGATAAACGGATGGGGAACATTCAAAGTAAAATATGCATTAGGTGGAGGCAATATGACTGGACGTAGGCTTGGCTTGGACAACACTATTACCATAAATGCAGTTTCCTTTACTAGTATTAGCATTATTCCCTGTCACCATTACCGTTACTGTTCTTATTATCATCGCTATCACTATCATCTCAAGCGAAACAGTTGTCCAATACTCACCTAATGGATGGTTGTCGAAGAATAGGCGTGAGACGAATAGTGTAATAGAGAGATTTTTTTAAAGCATAAACGGATGAAGGAATGCAACCACATAAGTCACATAGATCTGTAATGTAAAGAGGAACATACTATATGTGATCCAGGGATATATTAATAACTTATTACTGCTGACTCCATTAACGCCAAATTTCGACGAATAAATGTAGAATTGCAAACGGGAAAGGCAACACCTGTAAATAAACTATGTGGCTCACTGGTAATTTCGAAAAACGCATTCTCGTGGTGTTGTCGATTTAGGGGTTTGTGAAGAGTATTGATAATAATGATGATGGTAAGAGAAGTGGACATGCCAACAAAATAAGTACAACACAAAGAAAGAAAATAGCTAATATTTTATATTTTCAGGATTTCTCTTTATCTTAATTCTTGATTGATATAAAGAAGGAAGATAGGTAGATATTTTCTATTAACTGAATATTTTCGGAAAGTAGTTATTTGAAGGAGCCAAGAAAAGTACTTAAAGGAGGTTGGGAACTTCATTTCATTCTTCTACGGCTGGATAATACATCTTACTCTTGAAGTGAAAGCACACACACACACACACACACACACACACACACACATACACACACACACACACACACACACACACATGTACGCAACATAACATACATAAGTATAATATAAGAATTCTCGTAAAAGCTACATTATAAATTAAGTAAAGTCAATTTATATTATATGTTTCTGTGGTGTAGTGGTTAGCACGGTCGCCTCCTACGCGACAGACTCGGGTTCAATTCCCGACGGATACTGAAAATAAGATTTTGCATGAATTTTTGTTTGTATTTCTATCTATTTATCTTCCGTTCCATTTATATTTCAACTTTTGTTTCTGTCTCTTTCTCCGGTGTTTACAATGCGGAGTAGGAAGGAATGAGAAAGTTTAATTTTTTATTTTTTGATTTGCTTGGTTGTTTTTATGTTTAGGGGCCCAAGTTTGCGTGATATTAGTAATAAGAGAAAAAAAGAAAGGGGGAAAAAAGAGGACGAAAGAAAGAAAAAAAATCGGGGGGTAGGAAAAGGGGGAAGGAAGGGAAAAAGGGGGAACAGAAGCATATTTTGTTTTATTATTTTGTTATTGTTTTGTTCCCTTTGCCACTTCAGATAAAAAAAAAGATTTCGCAGGGGGAAGAATGACCCCTTTTTTAAAAGCTTGATAAAATTAAAAATATTTGAAAGGTTTGCTGTCCCTGTAGTTTAAATTGCCTTGAAATAATCAAATGCTACTTATGGTCCGGAAGGGGAAAAAAAAACACAAAGTGGACAAACCAGAAAACTGCATTGTGACAGCTGGACCCAAAACCTGTATTTTCATTTTGTACCGTATAAGATGTAATTTTAAATTTATCTTTTTTCTGTTTAAAAAGTATGAGATGAATTGTTTCTTCACCTAAAATTTTATCCTCTCTTCCCATGAAACTTTTTTCCTATATACTTTTCTATCTGATACCATTTGATATATTGTATTCTTCAATGAAGATTATTGAAATGAGATTTTATGAATATATAATTTTCAAAAAATGTATTTCATAGCGAATCACAGTTGTATACTGACTTAATCATCGAAAACGTATTTGATTGGGTAAAACTGTTTTAATTTTAAAAGAAAATTATAAGAAATGAATGATAAAAAATGATTTCATTAAGGAATTGAAAAGTACACGAACTTTTGTTTTTCTTAAAAGGGAAAGCTAACAATCTACTTTCGAGACGATGTAGTATTGAATCTAAAAACGGTTCAAGGGTTAAAGCTGATTTCAATAATGTTAGAAATAAGAATCTATTCTCCACATTTTGGGACACAGATGTTTGGGAAGTCATTAAAGGGATATAAAAAACGGTAACTTCATTCAATTTAATTACATTGATTTTGTCCTTACTTTAAATCGGGATGGCCCCCCCCTTTTTTAACCTTTAACATTTTTTTTTATCACAGCTGTAAATCAGTGGGTCTTCGTTGATATTCTAAAATTTTTGCGTATCAAGGGGGGCCAAAATATTTAAATGTTAACTTTTTTCCGAATATAGGGGGACAAGTCTGAGAGAAAAGTGAGAGAGAGAGAGAGAGAGAAAAGAAAGAGAAAAAAAGAGAAAAGAGAAAAAAAAGGAAGGAAAAAAAAAAAAAGAACATAAAAAAAAAAATTTATACATTATGCAATTAGAGAACAACTATATTCCACACAACCTCTGTTCCTTGGGGTGGTTAGCACGATTGCCCCTTTTAAACGACTCGGGTTGATCCCCGAAACAGACCCTTGCATGAGGAATGTTTTTTAAAGGCTGTTGTTCAAATCAAAATTTTTCCCTTCCTTGTTGCTTATCTTCCAAACCCTTTTTATGGCATGTTTTTTGTCCATAGGGGTTTATGTTAAAAAAAGAGAAAGTCCAAAAAAAATTGACCGCAAAAAAACCATACCATAAAATTTAATTTTTTAATTTTTCTTCTTTCGCATTGCTTTTCTTAAAATTGTTTTTTTTTTTTCGCACTCAAAAGCAATTTCTACTTTCGCCTTTTTCATGTTCACGTTCTTTATTTATTTTTCCTTTGTTTTCTGTTTAGTTGGCGCAGTTTTTTATTTTTTTTTTTCTTTTTTTTCTTTCGATATTTTCCATTTTTTTACATTTTTATTAAAAATTTTCACTCGCTTTCTTTTTAATTTTTTGGGGTGTTTTCTTCATTTTCTATTCGAATTTATCGATTACATTTTTTTTTTTTCTATATATTTTAT
>NC_091572.1:24495979-24505979 GCF_042767895.1 Penaeus vannamei
CTACTTCTACTTCTACTTCTACTTCTACTTCTACTTCTACTTCTACTTCTACTTCTACTTCTACTTCTTCTCCTTCTCCTTCTCCTTCTCCTTCTTCTTCTTCTTCTTCTTCTTCTCCTTCTTCTTCTCCTTCTCCTACTTCTTCTACTTCTTCATCGTCATCATCATCATCTTTACGGACGCGTGACTGCCAGAATAGAAGAGGTGATTCGCTCGCTCTCCAATCCCCACTCTCCTCCTCCAACACTTCCTCGACCTGTAACCCAGTTCATCTACCTTTCCTTGAGCCTCCTCGAGTGGCACTTGAACACGCCCGGGAGCCCTCCACCTCCTCCTCAATCTGTCCCTCGGAGGCCAATGGCAAATATGCTTCGGGGGTTCAGTGTCTCGAAGCAGGTGAGGTGAACCCGACTCCCGACAGATGGCGCTGGTGGTGGCGGTGGCGGAGGTATATCTTTTTTTTTTTTTTGTTATTTTTTTGTTTGTTTTTTAGGAATGTGTATCTTGAGAAGTGGGAGAGGAGGAGGAGGATGAAGAAGAAGGGGACGAGGAGGAGGAGGAGGAGGAAGATGAAGAGGGGAAAGAACAAGAAAGGGAGGAGGAGGAGGAAGAAGAAAGGGAGGAGGAGGAGGAGGAGGAGGAAGATGAAGAGGGGGAAGAAGAAGAAAGGGAGGAGGAGGAGGATTATGATGGGGAGGAGGAGGATTATGATGGGGAGGAGGAGGAAGAAGGGGAGGAGGAGGAGGAGGAAGATGAAGAGGAGAAGAAGAATGGGAGGAGGAGGAAGAGGAGGAGTAGGAATATGAAGAAGAGGAGGAGGAGGAAGATGAAGAGGAGGAGGAAGATGAATAGGAGGAGAAGGAGGTGGAAGAGATGATGAAGAGGAAGAGGAGGAGGAGGAAGATGATGACGAAGAGGAGGAGGAGGAGAGAGATCATGACGAAGATGAGGAGGAGAAGGAAGATGATGATGAAGAGGAGGAGGAGGAAGAGGTAGATGAAGAGGAGAAGGAGGAGGAAGAAGATGATGATGAAGATGAAGAGGAGGAGGAGGATGAAGAGGAGGAGGACGAGGAAGATGAAGAGGAGGAGGAGGAAGACGAAGAAGAGGAAGAGAAAGAAGAAGTACTTCGCCCACACATTTAAAAACAAATACACACATAATCCATACTTACATTGGCGATTGTCTGTTGTATTTCCTGAACCGAAAAAGACGCACACCCACACAGGTGCAAATACAGGATTATACATGAGTAACAAACATAAGCAAAAACAAATAAACACAGAAACAAATACTCTGACAGCAGACGCAAACAGAAACAAATAAAAAATAATAAAGACAATCAGAAACAAATACTCTAACAGAAGACACAAACAGAAACAAATAAACATGAAATAAACACAAGCAGAAACAAATAAACAAAAGCAGAAACAAGTACACAAATAGCAAACAAAAGCAGAAACAAATAAACAATAAACACAAGCAGAAGCAAATACACAAATAGCAAACAAAAGCAGAAACAAATAAACAATTAATAAACACAAGAAGAAACAAATACACAAATGACAAAAAATAAACAAATAAACAATTCATAAACACAAGCAGAAACAAATACAAAAATAAACAAAAGAAACAAATAAACAATTAATAAACACAAGCAGAAACAAATACAAAAATAAACAAAAGAAACAAATAAACAATTAATAAACACAAGCAGAAACAAATACAAAAATAAACAAAAACAAATAAACAAAAAAGAAACAGAAGCAGAAACAAATACATACATAAACAAAAGAAACAAATAAGCAATTAATAAACACAAGCAGAAACAAATACACAAACAAACAAAAGCAGAAACAAATAAACAATTAATAAACACAAGAAGAAACAAGCACACAAATAAACAAAAGAAACAAATAAACAATTAATAAACACAAGCAGAAACAAATACAAAAATAAACAAAAACAAACAATAACCACCAGCAGAAACAAATACATAAATAAACAAAAGAAACAAATAAACAATTACTAAACACAAGCAGAAACAAATACATAAATAAACAAAACAAAAAAATAAACAATTAATAAACAAAATGAGAAACAAATACATAAACAAACAAAACAAACAAATAAACAATTAATAAACAAAAGCAGAAACAAATACACAAATAAACAAAAGAAACAAATAAACAATTAATAAACAAAAGCAGAAACAAATACACAAATAAACAAAAGAAACAAATAAACAATTAATAAACACAAGCAGAAACAAATACATAAATAACAAATACAGGCAGAAGCAAATAAACAATAAAAACAAGCAGAAACTAATACACAAATAACAAACACAAGCAGAAACAAATACACAAATAAACAAAGACAAATAAACAATTGAAACAAATAAACAGGTACACAAATAAACAATTAATAAACACAAGCAGAAACAAATACATAAATAACCGTCACAAGCAAAAAAGCAATTAGAAGTAAATACAGTGAATTAGCAGAGGCAGTGTTGCAAGGGGGAGGTCAGCACTTATTTTCCATTTATGATTTTTCGTAATATAATCATTACCTTCTCAAGCACGTCAATTAGTTACATTTTCCTATTAAATTTACATTTGTTTACTTTTCGTGTGATATGTTTATATATGTTATGTTATTTATATATTATTATTTATATCAGTTATTCATATTTATATATTATTATTTATATTAGTTATGTTATTTATATATGTTATGTTAAGTTATGATTATAACTTGTTTTACTTTTTTTTTCTCTTTAGTTGAAATATCGGATTTTTTCAGTATTTTATATCTTGTTTATGGTGAATTAATTTTTTTTCTGGTGACAAGTAGTTAATTGGGGAGAGAAAATAAGAAAAAAAATATATATATTATGAAATTTTTCAGCTAAGATCTATGGTCGAAAAAAAATAATCTATGGTCTAAAATTTTCATCTGTCGAAAATTAAACAAAAAATCTTATCCTATCGATCAGTTATGTATATATATATATATATATATATATATATATATATATATATATATATATATATATTTTTTTTTTTTTTTTTTTTTTTTTTTTTTTTTTTATCCCAATAGATTAATAAAGAGCCAATTATATTAATTTCTACCCATGGCTGTAGATGTGAGAAATATTTTTTTTACATTTTCATTCTTAGATTAATATATTTCTGTCGTACAATCTACATAATGATTATAAATGATTGATAATTAACTTATCCATGATAATTCCTAATGATCTTGATAATGTTATACTTTCCAATTAAAGTAATTAGTGTTATTAATGATAATAAAACAAAATTAAATAAGTACAGATTTAAATTCAGAACTAAAGGTAAATATGAAAAAAAATGATGATAAAATGCAAACCGGCAACCGAAGTGAGACGAAGTGAAATGATCTGAAGTGAAATGAAGTGAGACGGATAGACATGAGATGAAATAAAATTAAGATGAAAAATAGTGAATGTGAATGTTAGTGAAATGAGATGAACTAGAAAATCGTTGAATGAGATGTGATAGAATAATTAAAATGAGTGAAGTGACAAAGAAAATGAGAATGAGAAGAGAATGGAACATGACGAAATGAAACGAGACAAGAAATGAAAGAGACGAAACAAACAAACAATAACGATAATAATGATGTATGCATTATATACTAATTAGGACGATAAATTTCGTTAAAATAAAGTAATTAAATCTTTGTAAATTCTATTGATCCCATAAAACCATCCTTGACAGTCATGCATTGTCAAGCGACCGCCACGGCCTCCACCTATGACAAGCAAATATCCAAGACATGTGGTCTAGACAAAGCTTTCCAATCTCTCTGGTGATCTACAATGAAATTTATAATTAGTCCGAGCACTATGACGCCAAATAGACATTGAGAAGTTTGTTGGCCTTTGCCGGAAGAACGGAGGCCTGGAGTCGCTCATGTGAGCTTGGTGGCACATGTCATATCTTAACTAAGGAGCAGAATTAGTCATTCTAAATAGGTGAAAGATGTTTTGCCACTTTCAAAAATCATTCCTGATATGGGAACAATAGCTGTCAACGTTTATTTGATTTAATATATGTGTTTATTTTGGTGAGGAGAATCAGCGTTCTCGACACATCACCCGTCCAGAAATCAGGAAAGTATGGGTAAATACTTCAAAATACGAAATACTAATAAGCTCACTTGTTACTTTATCATTATTTGCGATAAAAAAAAATACATACGTAGATTTTTGGTTTTTTAAAGTTAATTATAATGCATTCAGTTTGGTTTCATTGATACTTACGAAAGGCGATGAAAGAGAGGGGTATAGCGGGCAATGTTCCAATATTTTGCGGTAGACAAAATATTGGAACATCGCTATAAATCTCCAAAAGACTATACTGTATAGTCTTTGATAAATCTCGGATCAATTTTTGACTCGTGAGTTTGTAGATTTTTTTTAATCCTTTGTCATTAATTTTATTCGTGATATATATATTTGCTTTTTTTTCTTTCTTTCTTTCTTTTTTCTTTCTTCTTTTCCTTCTTTTTTTTCTTCATCTTCTATTTTTATTATCTATTTATTTTTATTTGTTATTTTCTCATTTGCTCGTCCAATTTTCTAGTTTCATTTAAGGATAAGATTTTTTCTGGCCGGCAGATAGATGTAACCATATTAGGAAGTTTGTAAAAAAATGATTTGGCGAAGTCGTGATCAAAGAAATAATTTTGTCTACATGCACATACACACACGAACATACATGCACGTACATTAACGCACGCACACACACACACACACACACACACACACACACACACACACACACACACACACACACACACACACACACACACACACACACACACACATACATGCACGCACATTAACACAAACACACACAAAAATTCACATAACAAAAAATAACAAAGAAATAACATATGCACACACATTAACACACGCACACACACATGCACACACGCACACAAATTCACATTACAAAAAAAGACAAAAAAACATAATAACATACATACACACAGCAAAAATACACAGACACACCCATGGGCATGTACACATTCATTTACATAAAGACCAGTGTATATTCATGTATTTCCTCTGTTTATGTATGTAGTCGAAGGGGTATGTTTACATGTATGTGCGTTTACACCCTATGGTTCTGCAGGTGCATGAAATCCACACGCAATGGGGGTGGGGGGTAGGGGTGGGGTAGGGGGTGGGGGGTAGAGAGGGGGTAGGGGGTGGAGGGTAGAGAGGGTGGGGGTGAGGGAGGGGGATAGGGGGCGGGGCGAGAGCAAACAAGCGCCCACAACTTGCCTAGAGACAAGAAAAAATTATGATGGATTGGGTGGTGGAGGGTGGCAGAGAGGAGGGGGAGTGGGAGGGGGAGGGGTGGTGGGGGTGGGAGGGGAAGAGTGGAGGGGAGTTGGGAGGGGTGGTGGAGGGGGTGAGAAGAGTGGAGGGGGTGGGAGGGGATGGGTGGTGGAGGGGGGAGGGGTTGGGTGGTGGAGGGTGGGGGTGTGTTGAGGGGCGTTGGGAGGGGGGTGGTGGGGGTGGGAGGAGGAGGGTAGGGAAGGTTGGCATAGAAGGGGATAAGATTGAGGGGTATTTGGGCAAAGGTGGGGGAGGGGGAGAGGGGAAGGAGGATGGAGGAAGAAGGGATAGTTAGGGGAGAAGTGGGAGAGGATGAAGAAGAAGGGGAGGAGGAGGAAGGGGAAGTTGAAGAGGAGAAGGAGGAAGAAGAAGCAGAAGCAGAAAAGGAAGAGGAGGGGGAAGAGGAGGAATAAGAAGAAGAAGAAAAAGAAGTGGAGGAAGAAGATAAATTAATATGAATAATAGTAATGGCAATAACAATAATAATAATTATATAACGATGATGAAAATTAATATACTAATAATGATAATATTAGTGATAGTAGCATCAATATCCACAATGATAACTGCAATGATAATATCATCTATATATCAACTACAATTTACATATACCTTAATATGAATACATGTCTCATAGCCACTTAGAAGGAAGCAAGAAATAAAATGATAGGAGAATATTACTTATAAAAGTTATATAAGTATCTACATCTTGATAACTTAGAACATAAAAAAATACTTGGTTGTCTGACTTATCATCTTGTCCAGTTCTTATAGAAGATTGCGAAGACTATAGGTAATATTGTAGTATATTCTACAACGGGGAATAGTATAGTATACCCTGCAGTGATAAATGATAGATTTGAAAATTGTCACAAAAAACGCAAATTCTCTCATTTTTTCTTAATCTTTATTTTTATTTTTTTATTTCTATTTTTATTTTTTCATTTCTATTTTTATTTTTTTTATTTCTATTTTTATTTTTTTATTTCTATTTTTATTTTTTATTTCTATTTTTATTTTTTTATTTCTATTTTTATTTTTTTATTTCTATTTTTATCTTTTTATTTCTATTATTATTTTTTATTTCTATTTTTATTTTTTATTTCTATTTTTATCTTTTCATTGCTATTTTTATTTTTTTATTTCTATTTTTATTTTTTGTCTTTTTTAACACATTTGCAGGGTTTGACAATCAATTTTATCAATCATAAAAAGACATTTAAAGATCTCTGGTTCTATACATGTATACGTTGAATAACAAAAATTCGTTATTATATACAATCAAACAATTACTAATGATGATAATAATGATGATGATAAGAAAAAATACAAAACATGGAAATATAGAGACGGACATTAATAAAAATAATTCGTCTATTATATAAAAAACTGCAAAAATAGGTGATGGCAACAGACGAATAAAATTTAGTATATGCAATAAGAAAGAGTAAGAAGGAGGAGGAGGAGGAAGAAGAAGAAGAAGAGTAAGAAGGAGGAGGAGGAAGAGGAAGGGGAGAAGAAGAAGAGGAGGTAGAAGAAGAGTAAGAAGGAGGAGGAAGAAGAGGAAGAGGAAGAGGAGGAAGAAGAAGAAGAAGAAGAAGAGGTAGAAGAAGAGTAAGAGGGAGGAAGAAGAAGAGGAAGAGGAAGAGGAGGAAGAAGAAGAAGAGGAGGAGGTAGAAGAAGAGTAAGAAGGAGGAGGAGGGTGGAGGAGAAGAAGAAGATGGAGGAAGAGTAGAAGGAGATGATGAGGAGGAAAGGGAGTAGAAAGATGAGGATGAAAAGGATTGATCTAATTTTATTTAATAACATGAGTAGAAGAAGATGAAAATAAAGAAGAGGACGAAGAAGAAGACATGAAAAACAGTAATGATAAAAATAATTAGAAGAAAATGAAGAAGAACAAGAACAAGAAGATAATGAAGACAGAAGAAGAAAACGAAGAAAAATAAGAAGAAGACGAAGACGAAGAAGAAGAAGAAAGAGAAAGAGTAAGAAGAAAACGAAGAAGAAGAAGAAAAAATAAGAAGAAGACGAAGAAAAATAATAAGAAGTCGAAGAAAAATAATAAGAAGAAGACGAAGAAAAATAATAAGAAGAATACGAATAAAATAATAATAAGAAGAAAAATTATAAGAAGAAAACGAAGACGAAGACGAAGAAAACGAAGAAGAAGAAAAATAACAATAATAAGAAGAAGACGAAGACGAAGACGAAGAAGAAAGAGTAGAAGACTCCGTCACGACTGCCGAGACACGCACAGCACGACCCCACTGAACAACCGGGTAATATTTCTACCTGAACATATATATCAAGACGGTACACATAAATATTATCCCAAAGACCTATAAACAATTAGACAGGCGACGGTGAACAAAAATTGGTACACGCGGCCATTTTATTCCATCAGGGTAGATCGTGGTGTAGTTGCGAGTGGTCTCGTGGATTTGGTATTAATGTGGGTTGTAGGTGATGGTCGTGTCAACTGAGAGGGATTGTGTCGTGTTTTGAGGTTGTTGGGATGTGTCGTGTCATGAGGTTGTTGGGAAATGTCATGTCAACTGAGAGGGATGTGTCATGTCAATTGAGAGGGATGGGTCATGTCAACCGAGAGGGATGTGTCATGTCATGAGGTTGTAGGCGATGGTCGTGTCAACTGAGAGGGATTGTGTCGTGTCATGAGGTTATTGGGATGTGTCGTGTCAACTGAGAGGGATTGTGTCGTGTTTTGAGGTTATTGGGATGTGTCATGTCAACTGAGAGGGATGTGTCATGTCAACTGAGAGGGAAATGTCATGTCAACTGAGAGGGATGTGTCGTGTTTTGAGGTTGTTGGGATGTGTCGTGTCAACTGAGAGGGATTGTGTCATGTCATGAGGTTATTGGGAAATGTCATGTCAGCTGAGAGGGAAATGTCATGTCAACTGAGAGGGGTGTGTCGTGTTTTGAGGTTATTGGGATGTGTCGTGTCATGAGGTTGTTGGTATGTGTCGTGTCAACTGAGAGGGATTGTGTCGTGTTTTGAGGTTATTGGGATGTGTCGTGTCAACTGAGAGGGATTGTGTCATGTCATGAGGTTATTGGGATGTGTCATGTCAACTGAGAGGGATTGTGTCGTGTTTTGAGGTTATTGGGATGTGTCATGTCAACTGAGAGGGGTGTCTCATGCTATGAGGTTATTGAAAAATGGCATGTCAACTGAGAGGGGTGTGTCGTGTTTTGAGGTTATTGGGATGTGTCATGTCAACTGAGAGGGAAATGAGGTTATTGGGAAAAGTTATATTATGATAATGATAACAATAATGATGATGATGATGACAATAATAGTAATGATAATTATAATAATAATGATAGTGATAAGAAGAACAACAATGATAATAATAACAACAACAACAACAACAACAATGATAATAATAACAATAAAAATAATGATGATGATAACAATAATAATAATAATAGTAATTATGATAATAATAATTATAACAATATTAATAATAATGATAATAATAATGATAATGATAATAAGAATTATAATAATGATAAGGCTACCAATGATGATATTGATAATAACGTTAATGATTCTGCTAATAATGATGATGATGATGATAACAAACACAGTTACGATAATAACAACATTAGTAATAATGGTAATAATGATAGTAATAACAATAATGATGATAATAGTAATGATACTACTACTACAACTAATACTGATAATAATAGTGATAATAAAAAATAATAATAATGATAATAATAGTGATAATAAAAATAATAATAATGATAATATTAATAATCATCATCATCATCATCATCATAATGATAATGATAATAATAATAATAATAATAATGATGATGATGATAACGATAATAATAATAATATCATTACTACTAATGATCATGATAATGATAATGATAATGAAAATAATAATAATAATCCCTTTTTCTTTCTTCCTCCTCCATTTTCTCCTTCGATCATCTTTTTAATCCCTTTCTCTCTGCTTTTCCTCCTCCAGTTTCCCCTTCTATCATTTTCTATCCCATTCCCCCTTTCTCTCTCCTCTTCCTTCCTTTCGCTTTCTATCATCTTTTTAAATCCATTTTCCCCTTTCTCTCTCTTTCTCTTCCTCCTCCAGTTTCCAGTTTTAATCCCTTTTCCCCTTTTTCTCTCCTTCTCTTCCTCCTCCTCCCTTTTCACTTCGTATCATCTTTTTTTAATCTCCTTTCCCCTTTCTCTCTCCTTCTCTTCCTCCTCCTCCATTTTCAACTGCTATCATCTCCGTTTTTAATCCATGTTTCCCCTTTCTCTCTCCTTCTCTTCCTCCTCCTCTATTTTCACCTTCTATCATCGTTTTTAATCCATTTTTCCCCTTTTTCTCTCTCCTTCTCTTCCTCCTCCTCCCTTTTCACCTCGTATCATCTTTTTTAATCCCCTTTTTCTCTCCTTCTCTTCCTCCTCCTTCCTTTTCACCTTCTATCATCTCCTTTTTCAATCCCCTTCTCCCCTTTTTCTCTCCTTCTCTTCCTCCTCCTTCCCCCCGCCCTCCTCAACCCCAGCTTTCCCCTCTCTTCCTCCTCCTCCTTTTTCACTTTCTATCATCTCCTTTT
>NC_091572.1:24524173-24541673 GCF_042767895.1 Penaeus vannamei
CGGGATTATGCCATACGCTTATTTGTTTCATTTTTATTTTTTTTTCTCTTTCTTTTTCTTATTTTTTAATCTCGTGGCCTCTTTCTTTTTTCCTTGTCTCTCTTCCCTTTTGGTTTGATTCGTTTTCCTTCTTTTCGCTTTTCTCTCCTTTCTACTTATTCTTTTCTCTGGTTTCCCTTTTCGTCTCATTTTCTCCCAATCCCTCTCATTTCTTTCTTGTTTCACTTTCCTTCTCTTTCATTTGTTTTACTTTACCGCTTGCTATTTTCCATGTCTCTCTCTCTCTTCTGATTACCCCTTTCTTTTTTCTCTCCTTCTCTCATCGTTTCCATTACTTCTGCTTTTCTATATTTTTTCCCTTGTTCTCCCTTTTCCTCTTTTTTATTTTTTATCCCCCCCTTCTCTCCTTCTCTCTTTCCCTCTCTCTTTCTTTTACTTTTTTATTGTTTTCTCTCTCTCTCGTCTCCATTTCCTTCTTACCTTTTTGTCTACTTTCCCCTCCCTTCCATTCCATCTTTTCCCTTTCTCCCTCCTCCTCTCCTCTCCTTTACTCTTACCCCCTCCTTTCCCCTCTTCTTCCTAGATGGTAATACAAATAGATGGATAAGATAGATACATAGACACACAGATTATCAGATACATACAGAGAGAGAGAGAGAGAGAGAGAGAGAGAGAGAGAGAGAGAGAGAGAGAGAGAGAGAGAGAGAGAGAGAGAGAGAGAGAGAGAGATGGGAGGAAGAACAAAACATAGTTAAAGATACCAGTAACTCCTTTGGAAAATAATAGTAATAATGATGGTAATACTGATGACAGCATGAATAATGATATCATTATGATAATAACAACATTAAGGATAATGATACTGATACTACTACTAATAATAATGATAAGAATAATGATTAATGATAATAGTAATAATAGTAATGATAATAATAATAATTATTATAGTTATTATTATAATTATAATAGTAATAATAATAATAATAATAATAATAATAATAATAATAATAATAATAATAATAATAATAATAATAATAATAATAATAATAGATAGCAAAAAAAAAAATAATAATAATAATGAACAATAATAATTATTATATAATACACTTTTTTTCTTCAGAATTGCCAGGGGATCGAACTCTTGCCGATCAAACAGAAGGCGAGAACTATGATATTCTTCCAATTTATTTTATCATCAATTTATATAATCTAGACACGAACAAAGACCGAATTATGCCATAAGTTTATTTTCTTCATTCTCTTTCTTCTTTTCTCCTTTCTCTTCCTCCCTTTTCTATCTCATGGCCTCTTGTCTCTCTTCAATCTACGTCTTTATCTACAACACCTATCTTTCTCTTTTCGTTTGCTTTGTTTCCCTTCTTTTCGCTTCCCTCTCTTTTCTACTTGTTCCATTCTCTTGCTTCCCCTTTCGCCTTACTTTCTTCCGATCTTTACAGTGAAATGTAAACAAGATATCCTGATGATGTGAATTACAGCAATTCATTTCATACCAAAACAAAAGATGCCATCCACTAGATGTTAGCACAGGATCCAGCTGTCACAGTGCAACAGAAGTAGTATTTCACGCCTTCGGAGCTATGCTGTCTGGCTTGTCTTCATTCCGGACCATAAGAAGCATTCGTTTATTTCATGGGACAGTGAACGTGTGACAACAAACATTTCATATTATAAAGGCAAACATCAAGCTACTGTAAAGAGGAGATCGTGCAGCTCGTTCTATGTTGCAAGACCGAAAATTATACTAAATCGAATCTCAATGCAAACAGACCTATGCTTCTCTTCTATGAATTCTTATCTGAAGTAGGCAAAGTGGAATGAAAATAACACTAAACAAGACACTATAACAATATAACTTCTTTCCTTCTTTCCCCAGTTCCTAAATTTTAAACTAAATTTCAGCTTTTATAAAACCACTTTTATTAAACTCGTGTATTTAATTTTACATACATCTCTGTCTTGTGTGTGTACTTTCACCCAGAGAGTAAAATGTCACTAAATGTTACTGTATACCTACCCTTGCACTGAAATATGTCCAATCCTTTAGAATTAAAATTAAGTTACCAACCTATTTAAATCACTCCTTTCTTGGCTCCTTCAAAAACCTGTTTCCATGAAATATCCTGTAAAAGGGAAAAAATCTATATTACAATAAAGTAGAAGGGTATGTATGTTTAAGTATGGGAATCTTTCTCTCTCTATTTTCTTTCTACCAACTTATCTCAACAAGGCATTAAGATGAGAAATCCTGAAAAAATGCTTGTTTTTTATATATCTCGTTGGCATACTCACTGAAGTTATCGTTATCAGTACTCTTCACAGACACCCTAATCACCAATGCCATTAGAATAAGTATTTCTAAAACATCAATAATCCATATGGTTTATTTACAGGTGTTACCACTTTCCTTTGCGAGTCTACATTTTTTTGTCGAAATTTGGGGTTCGAAGTCAGCAGTAATAGAACCCTCGATCGTAAATAATCCCCATCTTTCTGCATTTCATATGTTTTATGGCCATTGTCATTGCTTCGTGTTAACGAGAGGGTCCAGTTAACGGGACTTGGCGGCGAGCGGTTAGGCCGCGTCCTTACGTCCGGCCCCGGAGGTTATGTAACTGCGTTCATTCATCCCATACGTGTCAGTAAATCCATCTAATACACTTTTCATCTCACTGAGCTTCATATTCTCATGAATTTATACAACTGCTTTCGTTCATCTCATATATATTAATCGACAACCATCCATTAGATGATGTTGGACGCTGGCCAATCATGTGCTGATATCTATTTTACTAAAGTCAAAATATGTAAGAGTTATCACCGATCATTTCTGATGAATATGTAAAATGCAGACCCGTTTCTTCAATTTTTCTCTAACAAATGGCGTTTCTCCCCAACACGCTACTTTTTGCAACCATTTAGTGGCCATTTTTTAATTATTTGTCCACATCAAAGCCTGGAAAGGCTCCTGCCGCACCAGACGGCGGAGAAGCAAAACGGAGAAAACCTGCTGACTTTTCCTCAGTGAACGAAACTGCTGACACGAGGCGAGGAAGACTTTGTCAGGGAACGGAGGAGAAAGGCCGCATTTGAAACACTTCCAATAGTTTGCGAGAGAGAGGAGAGAGAGAGCGAGAGAGAGAGAGAGAGAGAGAGGAGAGAGAGAGCGAGAGAGAGAATGATGTACCGTTTTCACTAGTAAATATCTCCTAGCTTGTCAAATAAACTTGTTTCTTGTTTCCAATTATTTGTCTACAAGATTGAAAGAACGCAACAGGGATATATGTACAGCGTATACGTTCTGCTTACATATTTTTGCTGACAAACTTTCTCTCTCCCTCTCTCTCTATTTTTCCTTTCTCTTTCTTTCTCTTTCTCCCTCCCACCCCTCTCTCTCTCTTTCTCCCTCCCCCCCCTCTCTCTCTCTCTCACGCAAACTCTCTCTCACTGAAACTCTCTCTCAAAGTCTCTCTCACTGAAACTCTCTCACTCAAACTCTCTCTCTCAAACTCTCACTCAAACTCTCTCTCACTCAAACTCTCACTCAAACTCTCTCTCTCTCTCCATCTGTCTATATCTGTCATAACAATAGTTAACATTTGTGGCATTTTTTACCTGAACTAATTGGCACGTTTTATTATGTTAGAAATATAACAATTAATTTAGAGGTTAGTTAAACAGAAGCATTCATTTACAGTTGATTGAGATAAAAAAAAAAAAGCAAGTAGCGTACACATAGAATATGAAATATCATTGTATTTATACTTTGTATTTATATAAGATTAATACATATTTACGTAACATATGATAGGATTTTGGACTGACCTCGTATCAGGTACAGCTGGTTGAAGGGAAAGGGACGGAAGGGGATGAGAACGGGAAGGAGAAGACTTTTGGAAACTAGGAGAAAGGCGGGGAAGGGGGAGAGAAAGTGAGAAAGAGAGAGCAAAATGAACAACGTAGGGAAAAAACATGAAAAGACGTGAATAGCCGTGTGTTTTCTTGCTCCTCGCTTCGTTGTTCCTTTTCCAATTTTTTGAGAGACAGAGACAGACACACACACACACACACACACACACACACACACACACACACACACACACACACACACACACACAGATGGAGAAAGAGAGAAAGTCAGAGAGAGAGAGAAAGAGAGCGAGAGAGAGATGAAGAAAGAGAGAGAAAGGGAGGGGGGGGAGAGAAAGAGAGAGAGAGGGAGGGGGGGAGAGAGAAAGACAGAGAGAGAGATATGTTGTTGATCTCGATAGTGTCAACGTTGACACTAAAAGTAGATGACAAGCCATCTAATTTCAGACTATATTCTCTACTCGACTGCTGTTGCATAAAACCCTCTCCCAACCCTTTCCTGTTGCCCCTCGACACCGTGGCCGAGAGGGTAAGGGCGCCAGATTCGAAACCCGCGATCGCGAGTTCGAATCTGCAAAAGGGAGCCAAAAGTGCTCCCTCTGGTTGCAACCTCGCCCGGGGCTGAAAGACATGAAAAGCCCCGGGCACAAAAAATACAAGACGCCCGCCGGTTGCAATCAGTTTTTCCCTTATGTATACTTTTGTGTCTTAGTTTGTTCTTAGGTTTGTTCGTGTAGTCCGTGTGCAACTCATAAGAGGTCAACAAAAATTCCATTTATTTCAGTGTTGGACGTCAAAACGAGCCACATCTCTCCTACGTAAAATATACGTATATTCCAGTGAATCGTGTAACTGTATGTGTCTGTGAAATCTTCCTTCGATGGAAGAAGAGGAACAACGTTCGAAAAGGACAAAAATGAAAGTAGAAATTGCGTCTAAAGTGCGATAAGATTCGGTTAATAAAAATGAAGAGAAACGTTCCAATAATTAGAAAATGGCGAGTGAAAAAAGTCAAGTAGAAACTGCGTGAAAATGCGATAAATATGCTAAAGAAAGAAGAATTGCAAAATGAATAATGTAGAAAACTACGCCAAAAAATAACTGCAATTATTGTTATTGTCATCATTATTATCATTTTCTTATATTTACCAGTATTATTTAAATTGTATATATTATTATCATTGTCATTGTTCTTATTGTTGTCATTATTATGATCATTATTACTATTTTCATTATTGCTTTTATTATCATTATGATTACTATTATCATCATTATCATTATTACTATCATCATCATCATTGTTACTTTTACCATTATCATCCTCATTATTATTATCATAATTATTATTGTTATGGTTATCATTATTACTATCATCATTATCATTCTTGTCATTATTATCACGGTCTCCTCTAAAGGGACAGACTCGGGTTCGATCCCCGACGGAGACCAAGAAAATAATTATGCACAAATCCGTGTTACTCTAGATTTCTTATACAATCATCATTTTTATATTTATTTCTGGTTGCTTATCTGCCTTTATCCTCTTGTTCACTTTCACATGTATGTTAAGAAAGACAGCAAATTTGCCGAGAAAAATTTCCATGCCACTAATATTAATTAACGAAAAATTACACTCTTTTCTCTCCCTCTTCATGCCTCTCCCCTTTCTCTCTCTCTTCATCCTTCCCCCTCTCTCTATCTCTCCTTCCCTCGCTAAAACATTCTCTGTCTTTCTCTTTATATATTAGTACCCCCCTCTCCCCTCCCCCATCTCCTCCCTCTCTCCCACTCTCTTTCTCCTTCTCTTCTCCCCCTCCTCTCACTCATTCTCTTTCTTTCTTATTATTACTGGCAGCAGTATTATTATCATCATAATTATAATGCCATCACTTTTATCACCATTATTGTAATTTCTATTATATATTAACAATGCTGTAATAATCTTTACCATCATTATTATTAGTAGTAGTGTGTGACTTTGTGTGTGTGTGTGTGTGTGTGTGTGTGTGTGTGTGTGTGTGTGTGTGTGTGTGTGTGTGTGTGTGTGTGTGTGTGTGTGTGTGTGTGTGTGTGTGTGTGTGTGTGTGTGTGTGTGTGTGTGTGTGTGTGTGTGTGTGTGTGTGTCTTGTCTGCGAGCATTTGGAGCCACAGAAGAATTCACATTTAGAAAAGAAATTTTATAAGCTGAGAGAAGGACGGATACGTCAGTTGTGAAGGCGCGGGGGCCATTTGTACTTATCGAAGAAAAAACTGCAGTAAGCAACTGGGAAACGAGCTTAATTAACATTTGACACCATGTAAAATGATGTCAGGCAAGTATTCCATACCATTACCAATGCAGAGTTATCCTGAACAAAAATAAAATTTCAGTATTGTTTCCCGCGTGTCATGAGGGCAATTTAGAGACAGTCCTTACGAGGGCGGGGCACCCAACCCTGATTTTATCATTAGTGGGTATTTTAAAGGAGCTAAGAAAAAAATGGATATGGCGAGGTTGATAATTTTATCAAAATCGATGGGACTGAACTATGATTATAGGCCTATGATAACACATCACATTAGAATATATATTTTTATTTTAATCATTTTCCAATTTTTAATAACTTTTACGCATGGTAATTCTAATTCTAATTCTAAGAATGCACACGCCGTATTGCTAAACTGGTAATAAAATGCATTATTTAAGAATTATATTTATTAATCAGTAAAACATAAAAATATATTGCATAGATAACATTGAGAGAGAGAGCGAGAGCGAGAGCGAGAGCGAGAGCGAGAGCGAGAGCGAGAGAGAGAGAGAGAGAGAGAGAGAGAGAGAGAGAGAGAGAGAGAGAGAGAGAGAGACCTACATAAACACTATGCAAATCTAATAAAACTAAATTTCAAATATATCCTATGTGTCCGTAGTGCAGCGGTGGCACGGTCGCCTCGAACACGACTGACTCGGGTTCGATCCCCGACGGAGACCACAACCATAGAGTTTTATGAAGTTGTTTCATCTAAATTTGCTTACACACTCACAAACATTCTTTTGGTTGTCTAATGCACAAGCAGAGCTCGTCTATTCATGTATGGTTGTATGAGTTTGTGTTTTGCAATTCACCGTACATGTATGCACACACACACACACACACACACACACACACACACACACACACACACACACACACACACACACACACACACACACACACACACACACACACACACACACACACACACACGTTCACTACTGATACTAATAATGATGGTGAATATAATTACATTCATGATAATAAATAATGGTAATTACAATAATGGTTATAAACGTGATGACATGATATTGGTTAAGTTGATAGTAATACTGGTGCCAGCAAGGATAACTATACCAGTTAAAGAAAGAAAGAGAGTGAGAGGAAGGAGAAAGAGAAAGAGATGGGGGAGAGGGGGAGAGGGGAAGGAGAGAGAGAGGGAGAGAGGGGTTACCGAGATATAGAAAGATAGTGCGCTAGCGAGGGATGAAGAGAGAGAAAAAGGGGGGGAGGGGGAGAGAATGGAAAGGGAGAGAAAAGTCATTTTTCGTAATTCAGATTTTTGTCGGATGAATATTTTTCGTGGCCAATTTGCTTTTGAACTCTGCACTTTCAGGTAAGAGGATAAAGGCAGATACGCAACTAGAAAGAAGGATAGACGTGTTGATGAGTGTGTGAGCAGATTCAGATTTTAAAACAAATTCGTGCATAAAAGGGATTCATTTGGTCTCCGTCGGGGATTGAACCCGCGTCCGTCGCTTCAGGGACGACCGTGCAGACCACTGCGCCAAGGAGACATGACATCTGGTAAAGTTTGTTTTATTAGATTTACATAGTGTTTATGTAGGTTATGCTACATATGTTGTGTGTGAATTCATGTGTTATGTTTCTTTCTCTCTTTTTTTTTCTCTCTCTCAATCTAGTCTATGCAATCTATAATTATGCTTTTATAATTCAATAATACAGTTCTTAAATAATACATTTATAATCATTACAGAACTACTGAGTGTAGCTTCGTATAATTTCCTATGTCTACCATAGGTTAAAATGAATACAAACTGGAAAATAATAGAAACAAAATTAATTTTTCTAATGTGATATGTTATTATACGCCTATAATCACAGTCATACTTCAGTCCCGTAGATTTAGATAAAATGATTAACACGCCATATCCACTCTGTTCTTGGCTCCCTTAATACACCCACTGATGATAAAGTCAGGGCTTGGGTGCCCCGCCCTCGTAAGGACTCTCTCAATTGCCCTCATGAGACGCGGAAAACAATACTCCAATTTTACACTTCTTTGGGATAACTCATTGCATGGTGTTAAACGCTAATTAAGCCGTTTCCTCCTTGCTTACTGCAGCTGTTGTTTTTTTCTGCGATAAGTACAAATGTCACCCGCGCCTTCACAACCGACGCTGCATCCGTCCTTCTCTCACCTTTATAAAATTCTTTTCTTAATTGAATTGTTGTGTGGCTACAAATGCTCGCAGACAAGACAAGCGATTGTGATGAAGATGATTTAGGATTAGACTGAAATTTGCTGCTAGTGTATAAAATGTTTAATGAATATCTTGTGGGCAAGGAGAAAGAACGAGAGCGAGATTGAGTGGTCTATGTAAATGTTTTGCAATTCGCCATACACACACACACACACACACACGCACACGCACACGCACACGCACACGCACACGCACACACACACACACACACACACACACACACACACACACACACATACACACACAATAGCTACACGGTGGTATTAATGCCATATATATATATGTGTGATTCTAAAATATTAGAATCACTGCAGTAAAAAGAGTGATAATGAGGATAAAAACTAGAATAAGATCAATAATGATGATGGTACAACTACCACAAATGATTATGAAAGAATAATTGATGCAATGATAAGGGAATGGAAATAAAGCAATACCAACAGTAATAGTAAGAGTATTGATGATAATGATAATTAGTATGATTTATGATGGTAATGATGATGAGGAACTGGATGACAATGACAGTGATAATAGTGATGATAAGGGTAATGATAATACAACTAATAGTGATAAGGTATTTGAGAGAGAGGGAGAGGAAGGACAGAGATGGGTCCAGGGAGAGAAAGAGACATGGTGGGGGGGGGGAGAGATCAAAGGGAGAGAAAGAAAACACATTCATAACTAATACCAATAATGATGGTAAAGATAAATACATTCATGATAATAAACAATTGTAATTACAATAAAAGTGATAAAAATGATGACATGATATTGGTTATGATAATACTGCTGTCTGTAAAAACAACCATACCTGCTAAAAAAGAAAGAATGAGAGAGGAGAGGGGGAAGGAGAAAGAGATGGAGGAAAAGGGAGAAGGAGAGAGATAGAGGGATGGGGGGGGGGGGGGGTACTGAGATACAGAGAGAGAGAAAGTGTGTTAGCGAGGGGTGAAGAGAGAGACAAAGGAGGAGGGGGGGGGGGATGGAGAGGGAGAGAAAAGAGTCATTTTTCGTAATTCAAATTTTTGAGGGATATTTTTCGTGGTCAATTTCCTTTTGAACTCCCTTTCATGTGAACGAAAACAGATCAAAATAAATCAAAACATATATATATACTTTCAAGAGGATAAGCAACCAGAAAGAGATAGAAATGTTGACAGATATTAAAACTAATTTGTACATAAAAAGCCGTATTTACATGGTCTCCGTCGGGGATCGAACCCGGGTCTGTCGCTTTAATGGCGACCGTGCTAACCACTGCATTATGAATACATAACACTTTTCGTATTGTATTAGATTTGCACGGTGTTTTGTAGGTTATGTTACATATGTGTGAATTCATGTGTTGTATTTCTACCTGTCTGTCTGTCTGTCTGTCTGTCTGTCTGTCTGTCTGTCTCTCTTTCTCTCTCTTTCTCTCTCTCTTTCTTTCTTTCTCTCTCAATCTCTCTCTCTCTCTCTCTCTCTCTCTCTCTCTCTCTCTCTCTTTCTTTCTTTCTCTCTCAATCTCTCTCTCTCTCTCTCTCTCTCTCTCTCTCTCTCTCTCTCTCTCTCTCTCTCTCTCTCTCTCTCTCTCTCTCTCTCTCTCAATGTAGTCTATTTTGCAATCTATTTTTATGAATTAATGATCTAATGCCATGTGTCATCATACACACAATCACAGTCATACTTCAGTTCCATCGATTTAGATAGAATAATCATCCTCGCCTTATCCACTCTGTTCTTGGCTCCTTTAAAATGATAAAATCAGGGTTGGGTTCCCCGCCCTCGCAAGGGCTGTCTCCAAATTGCCCTCATGACACGCGGAAAACAAAACTGAAATTTTACATTTGTTTAGGATGATTCCATGGCGGTACTGGTATGGAATACTTGCCTGACACTGTTTCACTTGGTGTCAAATGTTAATTAAGCCGCTTCCTCCTTGCTTACTGCAGTTTTTTCTACGACAAGTACAAATGGCCCCCGCGCCTTCACAGCTGACGCAATATCGACAAAGGTAGCGGGTGCCGTGTGAACATATGAAGTACATCTGACGCTGCATCCGTCCTTCTCTCGCCTTTATCAAATTCTTTTCCAAAAGTGAAATGTTCTGTGTCTACAAATGCACACAGGCAAGACAAGCGATTTTGGTAAATGTAATTTAGGATTAAATATCTAAAGAAAAAAAAATGATTACATGATATTGGTTATGATGATAATACTGCTGCCAGTAAAAATGAGCATAGCTGCTAAAGAAAGAATGAGTGAGAGGAGTAAGGAAAAATAGAGAGTGGTGGGGGAGAGAGGGAGAAGGAGAAAGAGAGGGAGGGAGATATAGAAAGTGAGATAATGTGTTAGCAAGGGAAGAAGAGAGGAGAGAAGGGGGGGCGGAGTTTGAGGAAAGTCGTTTTTCGTAATTCAAATTTTTGTGGGATGAATGTTTTTCGTGTCCACTCTCTCCCTTTCTCTTTTTGTAACATATACACACAAATGAACGCAAAAAAAGTTTCGACCCATTTTCTCATTCAACACGTTTTCTTTTCACTTGTATTCGCTTTATTTTCTGTTTTGTTTGCAAAGTTTCTGTATTTTTCTTTATTTCGCATATATATCGGAATTTGACGAATTTTGTACATGAAAATTTTCTCACTCGCCTTTATTTTCCAATGATAGGGACGTTTCTGTTAATTTTTGTTATTCGATTTTTTTTATCGCATATATACGCTGAAATAGGAAAGAATGGAATTTTCACGCAAACACATACACACATAAAAATAGGGAAAAACTGATTGCAACCGACGGGCGTCTTGTATTTTTTGTGCCCGGGGCTTTCCATGTCTTTCAGCCCCGGGCGAGGTTGCAACCAGAGGGAGCACTTTTGGCTCCCTTTTGCAGATTCGAACTCGCGATCGCGGGTTTCGAATCTGGCGCCCTTACCCTCTCGGCCACGGTGACGAGGGGCAACAGAAGTGGGTTAGGAGAGGGTTTTATTCAACATATGTGTGTATTCGTTTGTGTGTGTGTGTGTATGTGGTTGTATATATATGTGTACATGTGTGTATGTCTAAATGTGTTTTAGTGTGAAAGAGGGTGGGTTGACGGGGTGTGCGCGTGTGTATGTGTGCGTCATGATACGATATCGGTAAAGGCTATATGGCGATAATGCGATGATGGTATATATATATGTATATATATATATATATATATATATATATATATATATATATTTTCTTCTTCTTCTTCTTCTTCTTCTTCGTCTTCTTCTTCTTCTTCTTCTTCTTATAAGATTTGACGCATGCATAATAGCACTTTTCTTTGCCTATTTCGTATTCATTTCGCAATTTTTGTTTCTTTTCTTCTTCTTCTTCTTCTTATAAGATTTGACGCATGCATAATAGCACTTTTCTTTGCCTATTTCGTATTCATTTCGCAATTTTTGTTTCTTTTCGCAGTGTTTCTCTTAATTTGCATTTTTCCTCACACTCTAGACCCGTTTTCTTTCTTCGATGCTTCTTATTTACACACCTTTCACTTTTCTTCGCTCTATTTTCTGTTTGCTATAGCTATTTATTTCCCACTTTTTATCTCGCATAGTTATCGCACATTTGACGCATAGTTTACTTTCACTTTTTGTCACTTTCCTTTATGTTCTAATGATGGGGTCGATTCGCTTAATTTTGTTGAACTTTTATCGCATATTTGACGCATTTTCTATTTTCGCTTTTTCTCATCTTCCCGCATTTCTTTATCTTATAGTTTGTTGCTCTTCTTAAATTTCCTGTTTCTTCGTTTATTTTGGTTGCCTTACCTGTTCGAATTTACATATTACAAACATATTCATTTACTCAATATACACACAAATATTAAGGGACACTGAATTTCACAGACATATTAATATACACACATATAATTACACGCTCCATTGGAATATGCGTAAATTGTACATAGAAGAAATATGGCTTGTTTGGATGTCCTACCCTGAAATAGGAGAGAATGGTATTTTTATTGACCTATCATGAGTTGCATATAGCATACACGCACACACATAAGTACAAACACATATACACATAAAAACACACAATAGGGAAAAACTGATTGCAACCGGCGGGCGTCTTGTAATTTTTGTGCCCGGGGCTTTTCATGTCTTTCAGCCCCGGGCGAGGTTGCAACCAGAGGGAGCACTTTTGGCTCCCTTTTGCAGATTCGAACTCGCGATCGCGGGTTTCGAATCTGGCGCCCTTACCCTCTCGGCCACGGTGACGAGGGGCAATAGGACTGGGTTGGGAGAGGCTTTTATGCAACATGTGCAACATATACGTGATTGAGCGTGTGTGCGTCTGAGCGCGCGCGTGAATGTGTGTGAGCGCGCGTGATACCCAGGATGATTATGGGACGACGGTGATGCGACAGTGAAGGTGAAAACAATGGGTGAAGGTAATTTCTAGATCGTGGATAAGCCAGGAACAGGTTTGGACGCTCGGGTCGAAAATGTGAATGCATGGAACTTTCGGAATTAAAAGTCAGATACTAACAAATATCCTTCAAAAATAAATTAAAATATGGTACAACTGAATTTCTTTCGAATCTATTTCACAAAAGTGTAAAATCTTATACCGAGCCATAATGAAACAAATGCGCAGGTAAGCACATGAGCAACCTTACTTTATTACTGAACATATGAATTCGTTCCGCCGCTCATCTAAATCACATAGGCCTACTCCTGCACGTTGTAACAAGAGACTTTGGAAATGGAAATGACTGTCCTATTTGTTAGATGTTAGCCTGTCTGTCTCCTCGTAGGAATGTAAATATGAATTTGACCAACATTTTCCCCGCGCTCCTGTCGCCAGTCATCGAGAAATTCATTATTATCATTATCCTCATCATTAGTATTCGTATCATCATCATTAGTATTATGATCATTATTATTGTTATTATTATTATTTTTATGATTTAACAAATTCAAATATTCACAAACTGATGTACAGACATTTTAAAGATGCATATCGTAGTATTTCAGGTGCTGTTGCATTCTCTTTTTATTCGATGGATTAGAGCAATATGAATTATCTTTCTTTTCTAGTTTCTTTTTTTTTTTTTTTTGGATTACCATTATCATCATCCTAAATCACTATTACTATTTCTATAATTATCTTTGTTTTTATTGTTATTATTGTTATAATCATTACCGTTGCTGTTTTTATTATTACCGTCATCATTATCAGCATCATTGTTAGTATCATTGTTATTTTCATTGTTATTATCATTGTTATTATCAGTTATTATCATATATAAACATACATGCACATATTTATATTTATATATGTATATGTATAAATATATACATATATGTATATGTATATATGTATGTATGCATTTATATATATGTGTGTGTGTGTGTGTGTGTGTGTGTGTGTGTGTGTGTGTGTGTGTGTGTGTGTGTGTGTGTGTGTGTGTGTGTGTGTGTGTGTGTGTGTGTCCATTTATCATATAAAACTATGTGTATGTGTTAACACATACACATTCGTCTCAGTTGGGATTCGAACCCAAGTCTTTCGCGTAAGAAGCAAATGTGCTATCCACTGCACCACGGAGACTTAAGTATATAATGGAACTTTAAGAGGACTTGATATCAAGTGTTCTAACTATGTACATGTTTAGTAATGGTTTCTAAAAAAATAATAATAATTATAATAATATGAATTATGATTAAGATGATAATATTGATAAAAGTAATGATAATGACAATAACAATAAAACAACAATAAAGATACTTATAAGATAGAAATGATAATGCTAGTGATAATGACAGTAATGATAACACTTTGAATAAAAATATAAACATTAAGTAATATAAGTGAAAAACCCTTAAAATGTAGTTTTCCGCTCGGGATCGAACCGAGGACCTTGCGCGTGTGAAGCGCACGTGATAACCACTATAACACGGAAACGATGTTCTCTATAAATGTTTATTTGTTTAATGTTTAGCTGCAATTATTATTATTATTTTTTTTTACTGACACTTTTTTTTTCTTTTTATTATCGTTATTATTCTCTACCAGTCTTTCTCTCCCTCTCTCTCTCTTTCAACCACTATTATATCAAAATTAGACAATGAAACATCCCACATTTCTATCGTTCCCGTGGTGTAGCGGTCATCACGTGCGCTTCACACGCGCAAGGCCACCGAGGTGTTAGAGGATGCCTGTTGCTACTGAATGAACAGAAGATTGGTCGGATGCCCTCTTTTGTTAGGCATATTACCTATTTCTACGGCCGTGTCCTCAATTTAGTCTAATTAACGTCAGATCACATTCAAAATGCCCAGTGCGCATTCCCACATCCGCATTTCAAGTACCCACAATCCCCACACCCACGTAGACAGCCAGCACGAGTTTCCCACACGAGGGATGCACGCCAGAGATCAGCCTCGGCGTGGACCTTTTCCGTTGAACTGAAAACATGAGAAAGCCAAAGAGCTGTCTTATCATGTGAGACGTACTATCCTTTCTGTGTACAGTGGAGGAATGCGTTATACAGTAATATTTAATTATTCGCTGTATTATCAGAGTCGAAAATTATTTTTTTTCTCGTTCTCTCACTTTTACTTTCACTCTCTTACTCACACACATCCTTTCTATCTATCTATCTATTTCTATCTCACTCCCTCCTCTCTCTGTCACTCACACTCACCCTTTCTCTGTTTTTATATCTCTCTTCACCCTCCCCCTATCTATCTTTCTCTCTTTCTCCATCACTCACTCTCTATTTCACCCAACTCCTCACTCTCTCCCTCTTCTTTCCTCCCAAACTCCCGCCTTACTCTTCCACACACACTCTCTCCCTTCTCACCACCCCTTTCTCTCTGTGTATGACTTTTTCTATCTCTTTCCCTCCCTCTTTCTGTTCATCTCTCTCCCACTCTCTTTTTCTCTTTTATTTATCTTTCTTTCCCTCCCCCCACCATTTTCTCTCTCTGTCTCTGTACTATCTCTCCTCTCTTCCTTTCCCTCTCTCCCTTTCTCTTGCCCTCTCTCTCTTCACTGTTCCTCCCCCCCACCCTCTCTCTCTCATTCTCTCACTTCCTTCTTCCTCTTCCTCATTCCCTTGCTGTTCTTGTTCATCCTGACGATCCACTGCTATCCACTCTATCCATGAGAAGCTGATCAGCACCTGTACACACCTGCCACTAATTGCGAGCGGTGTTCCCTCTGGTTCAACGGGCGTTAACTTTCTGATCCAGTAAGTTGGGAAACTGATTCAAATGATGGATTATGAGACGGATGTGGCCTTGAGTGCTGCCTTTGTGTCATAGTATTAATAAAATGGGAAGAGAGTATATGGATAAGATAAATCACTTTAAAAAGATCATATTTGCATACCTCGTTTCGATGTATTTACACATAAAAAGAGACAGAGAAACGATGTTACACAGACAGCAAGACAAAAGCACTGTAGCGTGTCGCTAACAAGGGCGCCCACCTTATACTAATTAAAACGAACAAGGTTAGCATCTTAGGAGCACCACTTATCAACTACAGCGAAACAATTATGCAAACTACGTAATTCAAACCATTATAAATTATATTTTTATTTCTTTCGATGCACTATTGTTGACAGAATGGAAATTCCTAAGGCATAAAAGAAACTAGACATTTAAAACATATGCTTTATAAAAAAAATAAAATAAAATAATAAAAAAATAATAGTAATAATGATAATAATAATAATAATAAAAATAGATAACTAAAAAATAAAAGCAGAATATCCAGCCTAGACTTTTGGTTTCCTAAATCTTAAAATAACCATATGTAGGCCTACTTACCTTTAGCACTTGAAATGCGAATATGGGAATGCACACTGGGCATTTTAAATGTGATTGACGTTAATTAGACTAAATTGCAGACACTGCAAATAGGTAATATCCATAACAAAAGGGCATCCGACCAATCTTCTGTTCATTAAGAAGCAACAGGCATCCTCTAACATCTCGGTGGCGCCAGACGTTCGGATGCCGCTCGGAGGGTCATCCTCTGACGTGGAGGCTGCAATCCAGGTCACTGCAGCATCACCAGCTGTTTCACTAAGACATGTAGACAAAAATTCTTCAAAAACTAGTGTTCTTTGCTTCCGCTCGGGATCGAACCGAGGACCTTGCGCATGTATAGCGCACGTGATAACCACTATACCGCGGGAACGTTAGAACTCTTGGATGGTTCATTGTTTAATATTCCGATGTAAATATTGGTTGAAAGAAAGACTGAAACAGAATAATCACAATAATGAAAAAAAAGAGAATGTGAGAAAAAAGGATAATGAACGAAATAGTGAATCTACAGTTTTAAATATTTATGCGTGTAAACATAAACATGTATATACAAATATATATCAACAATGTCTGCTCCTATATATGTGTGTGTTCGCATATGTATGTATATATACATAGGTTAGATATATATTCATGTGTGTCTGTACTTATATAAATATATTATATATATATATATATATATATATATATATATATATATATATATATATATATATATATATATATATATATGTATATATATGTAAATATATACTTATACTATACATACATGCATATACCTACACACACACACACACACACACACACACACACACACACACACACACACACACACACACACACACACACACGCACACACTTATCATGTTCGGTTCACACACGCAAGATTCTCGGTTCGACCTCGAGAGGAAACATTTCACAATTTTATATTCCCTTTCATTACAACGCAAACGCCATTCTCTCTCTTGCTTTTTGTTTTCTCTCGGTAGCCTCCCCCGCTCTCTTTCTCTCCATCTTTCACTCTCGCTCTGTGTCTCCCCGTATCCTCTCTCTCTTGTTTTTATTTCCATGTTATTCTCTCTCTCTCCACGCGCTCTCTCCCTCTGTGTCTCTCTTATTAACCAGTAATTCAGAACAGGGTATTTTTGTGATATTTTTAAATCCTTTTTAATGAACAGCAAATGCGTAATTACCAATACAACGAATTGCCAAACTCTGAATCGTCTCAATCTATGAGCGGGAAAATCGTGTCATTTTCCAGAAAAGCTTTCGCTCGAGATGACACGAAG
>NC_091572.1:24556673-24559173 GCF_042767895.1 Penaeus vannamei
TTCTGTCTCTCTTCTCTCTCTCTTCTCTCTCTCTCTTCTGTCTCTCTTCTCTCTCTCTCTTCTGTCTCTCTTCTCTCTCTCTCTTCTGTCTCTCTTCTCTCTCTCTCTTCTGTCTCTCTTCTCTCTCTCTCTTCTGTCTCTCTTCTCTCTTCTCTCTCTCTCTCTCTCTCTCTCTCTTCTCTCTTCTCTCTTTTCTCTTCTCTCTCTCTCTCTCTAGATATGACAAGGCCCTTCTGAGTGGAAGAAGCGAAAGACGAGCAGCTTTAAGAAGAGAGAAAAGACGAATTTAAAAAGTCGAGCGAAATAGCGAAGAGGAATGAGTCAGGAAAGAGGGTATAAAGCACAAATACTAAACAGGAAGAGAGAAAAAGTAAGAAGGATGGGGTAAATCGAAATCGAAAGGAGAATGTGTAATAACAAAAAAACAAAAAAAAGGTATTGACATCAGCATCAGAAAAAAAAGCAATGAAATAGACAAAAAGGAAAAGAATACGGCAGAAAAAAAGTGAACGTTGTAATATAATGAATGACATTCAAGAAATAAAAGGTCGTATGTGGGCAACACATTATTAAACCGCCCGACCTTGATATTGCCATCGGCAGAGTCAGGGTTTCAGTTATCCCATTCATTTTCTCGGCCCCTATGATGCCTATACATACGATCTCCTTTCCTTTATAAGGTCTTTCGTGGTCCTAAATCTCTCCAATATTTTTCATCCTTCCTGTTTTATAACTAACTTTCTTTTTTATGCAATAGCTTTATTAATGTTTGAAAGATGAAACAGCAGTAGCACGCGAAACAATTACACTTTAACCCAAACATTTAAAATGAACCAAAAACCATTAAACGAACTAATGCTCTGGGAAGCAGAAAGTATGCTCATACAAAATGAACCAAAAGAAGATTCATAATAAGTAATCATTGGTTTTCATAGGAAAGATCTGTTTTAAAAGGAATGACGCTCTCGAAAGACAATTTGCCTTTATAATTCAGATGCTGACCAAACAACAAAGCTGACACTATAGTTGGAGTATGAATCTTCTCTGCCCCCCCCCCCCCCATTTCTCTCTCTTTCTCTCTCTCTCTCTCTCCCCTCTTTCTTTCTCTCCCTTCCTCCCTCCCCTCTTTCTCACTCTCTCCTCTTTCTCTCTCCCCTCTTTCTCTCTCCTCTTTCTCTCTTTCTCTCACCCCCCCCCCTCTCGCTCTCTCAAATTTTACTATGATTGAAAAGAAGGAATATAATAAAGGCGAGTCCACTTTCGTGATTTTTATGCGAATGTTTTTAACAATCAGAACGAATCATGGAGATAAATAAATGCTTTCTGCAGTATTTGAGAGGATTTTTTTCCTGTAATAGAAAGCGAACTTTGTTTCATTAATGTAAATATATATGCACATACATATATACATGTACAAACATGAATATGATATTAATGATATTAATAATAATTATTGTTGTTACTATTATTATTATTAACCAAAAAAATTATGAAAATGATGATATTGATTATAATAATAATAAAAATGATAAAATTCATGGTAATGATTAAAATATAAATGATAATAATGATAATTTAATGAATAAGACCAACAATAACAACAACAACAATAATGATAATAATAATAATGATGATGATGATGGTGATGATGATGATATATATATATATATATATATAGCAATTATACCAGAGATGAAGGTAACAGTGATTGTTATCATCATAATACTTTGGAAAATGACAATGATAGTAATTATAATAATTGGTAATAACAACGATGGTGCTAATGACAGTAATAGTAACAGCAACAACAACAATAATAACTGATAATGATAAAAATAAAAAGAACAATAATAGCATCATTATAACTATCATAACAATAATATCAATAATAATAATAACGATGTATTTTACTTTTTTTAATATAAAACAAACTCGTTTTAAAGTGAAGACCTTTTTATTTTTCATCTTTTATGACACGTGCTAAGCACTCGAGGTGCGAACTCCGACGGAAGCCAGCCAGCCCACCGCGGGCGTCAGAGTGGGCGCTCGAGCCATCGCAGAGGCGGTTCGCGACATCTTATGCTTAGGTGAGATGAGTTGGTAGACTGATAGAGGGCAAATGAGACAGAGGGGGGGAGGGAGAGGGAGAGAGAGAGAAAGAAAAATAAAGGACGAGAGAAAGAGAAAAAGAAAAAGAAAGGACGAGAGAGAGAAAAAGAAAAAGAGAGATAAAAATAAAAAGAAAGGGAGAGATAGAGAGAGAGAGAGAGAAAGAAAAAGAGAGATAAGGAGAAAAAAGAGAGAGAAAGAAAAAAAAGAAAGGGAGAGAGAGATAAAGAGAAAAAGAAAGGGAGGGAGAGAGAGTGTGTGAGATAGAGAAAGAGAGAAAGGGAATGAAAGAAAAAGAGAGATAAAGAGAAAAAGAAAGGAAGAGAGAGAAAGAGAAAGGGAGAGAAAGAGAGAGAGAGAGAAAGAAAGAGAAAGGGAGAGAGGGAGAGAG
>NC_091572.1:24574173-24581673 GCF_042767895.1 Penaeus vannamei
CTATCTGGGGAGCTCGACGAAGAGGAAGAGACAAGGGCCGTCGATGCTTTCTTGGAGCGAGATAAGAGTGAGCAACAGGCCGAGGCAGAAGAGGAGCCTCCTACGAGTGTCTCGGACTAAGGGAGCCTTAGAGTCACGCCAATTGCTGTTGAGGGTCAGGAAGAGTGCCTGGCTGAGCCTCATTCGCACTTGCAAGAAACTGGGAGAGAGGTAGGCGGGGTCACGGTCGGACCAACTTTGGGCGAGGTCACACCTGCAGTGGGTCATGATCCGACGCAGAAAATACAAATATAATTAAAGAAAAAACGAAAAAAGAAACATTTTTGTTCCCTCATGTGATTAAACAAATACCTCGTATACATGGTCAGGATGCACATAAAAATGGGTAGAAGTAGAAAAAAAGAAAAAGAAAAAAAGGCAGAAGAGGAGCCTCCCGCGAGTGTCTCGAACTGAAAGAAATGTCGCCCTGGTTGCACTGAGACCCCGCCAGGGGCGCTGACGAAGAGCGGGTCGCGGCCTTTGCTGTGGACGGTAAAAAGAGTGGCTGGATGAACCCCGTTCGCACTTTCAAGAAGCTGAGAGAGAGGCAAGCGGGGTCACAGTCGGACAAACTTTGGGCGAGGTCACAGCTGCAGCGAGACAAATTCCCCGGCTGATTCTCGGAGGGAAAAGGATGATAAAAGAGAAAAAATGCCATGTGTGCAAATACCTCGTACACATGGTCAAGGTGCACATCCCCCCCAAAAAAAACAATACATATATATATATATATATATATATATATATATATATATATATATATATATATATATATATATATATATATATATATGATATAATATATATATGTATATAATATATATATATATATATATATATATATATATATATATATATATATATATATATATATATATATATATATATATATATATATACACATAGTCACATACACACATACACATATATGCATATATATGTATGTATGCATGTATATTCAAATATATGTATATATATGTATATATACACACATAAATACACCTACACACAAAAAAACACACATACACACATATATATGTATACATATATATTTGGGTGTGTCTGTGTCTGTGTTTATATATATATATATATATATATATATATATATATATATATATATATATATATATATATATATATATGTGTGTGTGTGTGTGTGTGTGTGTGTGTGTGTGTGTGTGTGTGTGTGTATGTGTATGCATATAAGTATATATATATATATATATATATATATATATATATATATATATATACATATATATACATATATATATATATATATATATATATATATATATATATATATATATATATATGTGTGTGTGTGTGTGTGTGTGTGTGTGTGTGTGTGTGTGTGTATGTGTGTATATATGTATGTGTGTAATTTTCTTGAAATAATTTCAGAGTATCTTATCATACTAACGATAATGGCATCGTTGTATTAAAAAATAATAATAATAAAAAAAACAAAAAAACTAGACGTCCGCTGGTTATTATATTTTGACGATTTTATAAAATGCGAATGGTTTTATTAGCAACTACATAGTCGACGGTCTTTGTCCATCAAGTCGACGGAATGCCAGAGGGAGAGGCGCCATTTTGTTTTTTGCGACTTGTCTTTTTTCGATATTTCAATTGCAAGATTCTGGCGTGTGTGTGTTTGAGTCTACATGTGTGTGTGTATGTGTGTGTGGACGCGTATATATGTGTGTTCGCGCGCGCGCGCGTTTATGAGTGTTAACCTCACGTGATCACGCATGTGCCAGCGAAAGAGGAATGGGAAACAGAGAGAGAGGAGAGGAGAAAGAGAGAGAGAGAGAGAGAGAGAGAGAGAGAGAGAGAGAGAGAGAGAGAGAGAGAGAGAGAGAGAGAGAGAGAACAGGAGAGAGAGAGAGACGAAACAGGAGGATAGAGAAAGGAGAAGAGGCAAAATAGAGAGAGGAGGAACAGAAGGAGAGAGTGAGAGAGAAGAAACAAAAGGAGGATAGAGAAAGGAGACGAGGCAAAATAGAGAGAGAAGGAGCAAAGGGAGAACAGAAAGAGGAGAAGAGGGAAGTTAGAGAGAGAAGGGGCAGAAAGAGAGGGAGAGGGAGACAGTTGCCATATGTCGGTAGAGCGATGAATTCCCACCCTCATGTTGGTAAACCCTCCTGGGGCCGGATACTCAAAACAGTTTACAGTGTTGTATCTCACATCGGAGCCGTTGCAATGTCGTAAGGCCTCCGAAGCCCACACTCGAAACAAAATCAGCCGCCATGTTATGACGTCACACATTGTTCAATATCTTGTAACATACAGCACCTCGGGAGCTCATGTAGGGGTATCAACCCGGATATAGTAACTTCTTATTTATCGGTTGCATAGTCGGCATTATCTTATATAGCCTTTATTCAACCACACGGTGCCTTTTTATATGTTCAGCACACCGAAAATCCTCGACATCCAGTATTAATTTGCCTTGTATGTTTAATTATCGTGATTTGAATAAATGATAAGTTGATTGCCAACACTGTTGACAGACGACAAACACAACTTGGAAATGATAATCATTTATGGACATATATTCACTTACATACATATGTATATGGTATGATATGTGTGTGTATATATATATATATATATATATATATATATATATATATATATATATATATTGTGTATATGTATGTATACATATATATATATATATATATATATATATATATATACATATATGTATGTATGTGTATATATGTATTCTTATATGAATGTATATATGTATATGTATATATGTACTCCTATGTATACTTATATATGTATATACGTATATGTATGCATGTATGTATACATAAATGTATGTATGTATGTATACATAAATGTATGTATGTATGTATACGTACATATGTGTATGTATGTATACGTACATATATGTATGTATACATACATATATGTATGTAGGTAAACGTACATGTGCATGTATGTATACATACATGTATGTATGTATACATACATATATGTATGTATGTATATGTATATATATGTATGTATGTATACGTACATATATATGTATACGTACATATGTATGTACGTATACATGCATATGTAAGTAAACATATAAGTACATTTATACATATACATACATATAAACATACATATATACATTCATATAAATATACATATATACATTCATATAAACATATACATGTACATATGTATATGTATATATGTATATGTATGTATATATATATATTTGTTGTGTATGTATGTGTGTGTTAACTGAAGTAACTACAGCCTGAAAGCAATGTGGATATCTGCATGATTAATCTCTCTATGCCATATGCTTGTTAAAAAGGGGCATTAAAGATAACCTTATATTGTTTTAAACTATTAGTCCATCCACACAATGGGTAAACCTGTTAAAACATTACCATTATAACAGGTTTATCTATTTTTGCTAAATCAATTTGCATAAAGCATTTCTAACTTGTAAAAAGAAATATTTGTTTACTCCAGATATTCTAGATTTAGGTTAATTATGATAAAAGCATAAAAAATACAACTTTATTTCAGACCTTCTGTAATTATAAAACTATAAAACTGGTAAGATTCATATAGTAAATATATATTACAAAAGTAGTGTAAAAAAATCTATATATACCAAATGTACTGACACTTTTCATATTACCTTATGACCACAAGACAGTTACTGCCTTTGAAACAAAATCAACAAAAACCTTTGGGGGCAAATAATGTATATTGCACAAATAACAAATAAAAGAATATAATGCAAATAAAGGAATATAATAACATAATTAAAATAAAGCTGTCCCTGAACCCATATAACTATTTTGAATGATTATTAGAATAGAATTAAATAAAATTTGCTTTCTCCTAAACTCTACAAAATTTAGAGAAGGAAAAAATCTAAAATCTAAATTAAATATTGCTCTGTCTCAGTAACAAATAAACCAAAATCTTATATGACAGCATCAGAAAGATTAAAGCTTGACCTGCTCAGTTCTTGAAAGGTCTCTCTCTCTTGGACCACTGCACTGTCTCGGCTAAATCCATCTTTATAGTTGCTCTTCTGTGAAGAAATGGGGTAATTCCGCAGAGTATGTGTAGTCCATTGTTGCAATGGGTACTGTAACTTCTTGCTCCTCCAAAGTGTTCTCATCCATTGTTACAATAACTTCAGAATCCATTATGGGTGGAGATGCTATCCCAGATGGCCCAGGGGTTGGTTCTTCAACATCTAAAAAAATAAATATCAATATTTAATATTCATATGTACTTCTTGAGTCAAATATGACAATACATTTACAAAATCCTAAACCAACATTCAGCTTGCTATGATTAAAAATAAGAATAAAATATATATCAATATCTATCTATCTATCTATACATATATATATAATGTTACAATTGCTTGCATTATTTAGGCTGTATTGCTTCATGTAATGAAAATTGGCAAATATTACAGGTAACACAATTATTTACCCCCCCCCCTTTCATTAGAAACATTTACTTACCATCTACTTCTGTCTCATTTTCATAGACCCTGGTAAGCCAGAAATAATAAAAGCCTCAATCAGAGATAACACAGCTTCTTCAACTGCTGTGTAGTTTGTACGAACTGCTGGGCCACCATCTGGGAAACAAGAAAAAATAATATTAAATGAATCAGATATACATAAAGTCTGAACTTGTGATGTCTTTTATTTTAAACTGTAGTGACAATGATGACTTTTTCTGATTTTGTTAATACCTTGCATACTGTTGTGTTTTTGTGTCATCGTCAATGTGGGTAATGATTTTATGATCTGAATAAGTCTGCTAATATTCATTTCTGTTGTCTTCACTACTTTATAGGATGAATTTGCTATTTATAATTACTTCAAAAAATTAATATCTCTATTAGACTACATTTATGAAACACATTTACATAGTGAAAATTCTTCATTTAATGAAGTTAATTCAAGAAATAAGATTATTCAGTAAGTACTGAACCAGAATAATCATACCAAACAAATAAGATCCTGTGTGTAATTTTGCTTTATTTACGATGAGTTGTGTTTATTCTTATATATAGAAAATAAATATCTCCTTTAGTCTGAGTTTGTGAAGAATGTTAATACAGTAAAAGTTATAAAATTGCAGATATTCTAAGAAATAAATTCTTTCAGTAATAAACATACAGAACTAAAATAATAGCAAACAAATAAGGCTGTGCATGTACTAATACCATACTTAATGCTATATTGTTGACCTTTGCCTTAACTCGTCAATTTTCTAGAATGATACATATAGCTCATTACTAACTATTTCAACAATCTACTTTCTTTATGGCATTATCCTTTGTTTTCATACTATGTTGTGAATCTGTGAGTGTACCATCATGTTCTGTACTTGATATCACCTTCACATTTACTTTGAGTTAATTTGTTCATATGTTCAATAATAAAACGTTAATTTAATACAGGAACAATTCCGTGACAAGAACATGTTATTAAATTATATAAGGTATTTGCTTTACTCCTTCTGTGCCAACATTTCAACACTAATATTTTGGGTTCTTACAGCATCATATAATAAACAAAATTTATTTAGAAATCTTACCTGTTCCTTCCATGTATTACTTCTCTATTTTCTCTTTTTCACGGCTGCTCTGAAGTCTGTCAACTTCCAACGCGTTTCCGCCACAGTCCTCGGAACGCGAGCGACAAGACTCACCTCACTAGCCACACACTCCCAGGCCTTATTTATCACTTGTCCAGTAATTTTATGGTCTATTTTCCCCAGAACCACACTCCTCCTCTTGACCACAGCTTCTATTAGAGCCAACAACTATTCATCTGGGAAATTTGGCCTTCTTTTCGTTTGAGGAGGACCTTCCGTGGCATTGTTTACTTTTGGCAGAGCGAGGTGATAAATCAGCTGAGATCTGTGGCTTCCCATTGGCTGTTACTTCTACGAGGCTGACTGCTGATTGGTCAATCAATTACCGATCTGCCCTCTCTTGGCAGCTTAGGGAACTAACTTACAATATGGACATTGGCTTTACAATGTGCTTACTACATTGATTTTTTTATTTTTGAGTATGGGTCATTTACAATGTAGTAAAGAATTCGTAAAGTACAATGTTGTAAGGCGGTTACAACGTCCTCGGCCTTGTAACTTACACGAAGTTTTGAGTAACAAAAATAAATAAATTTTTTAAATGAATAAAAACGAAATGAACTGAATCAGAGCGGCATCTTGCAAAGGTTTTACAACAGGCTAGACATTCACGACACAAAGAGTAGTCATAGATATTTTATCTATTAGAATTGTCTTTTTTCCCTCGTGTGAATGATTTTCGTTTGTGTTCGTGTCCGTATTTCCATGTGTTCGGGTATGATGCCGAGTGTGTATCCTTCGTTTCTAACGACTGTTAATGCGTTTTAGGATATTTTATCTTTTCTTAGATTTTCTAATATTACGCATCTTCTATAATTCTAAATCCAGAGAAATATGAAATGAACGGAAGCTAAAAATGAAACAAAACTGATGTAATTAAGTATACTTCCGTCTTTTTTGTGTTTAAATCATCTGCATTTGGATTCATAGCGTTTCCTTCTCCAGTAAAGAATTATAACAATATTTGTTTACTGAAGAATTGTTTACTGCTCTACACCCTATAAAAAGGTAGGGGAATGAAAATGATTTTCATCCCTTCTGCAAGAGGAAAAAAACAACAGCTTTGCCACATTTTCTTATCCATAGTTCAGCATAATCTAATTCCAAACAAACCGGAATCTTGTAATTGAAATTGCCCGATAAAAGACATTCGTTTACTAAACTAATTTAGTTCATTTCCGAAAAATACAAAATGGCGGTCATCCCTCAGGTATCTCGTCGACTTGATTAGCATAGACCGTCGACTTTGCAGCTTTATTAATAAGATCATTTGAATGCTTGGGAAGTAAACAGATAATTGATAAGCAAGCAATTTTATTTCTTCCAACTGATATAAAGCAATGATCCCGTAATCAGTAGCACGTTAAGTGTTCTTCGAAAGCAAACTTTCATTGAGATATGTTGCATGCATGACTTGCATTTTTGACTAAATATGTGCCGCTTCTTGTAAAATTTTAGATTAAAGTGCAACTTTTCTTACCATTACTGTTATCACATTCACTAATCATAGGAGTGATAGCTGCTGTGTTATAATCCGCAATATTAGTGTCGTCACCATCATCGCCATCATCACCAGCATTATCGCCGTTGTCGTTGTCATCAAATCATGATCATCACCACTGTCAGCAGCATCATACAGCGAGAGAGAGAGAGAGAGGGGGGGGGAGAGAAAGAGAGAGAGAGAGAGAGGGGGGGGAGAGAAAGAGAGAGATAGAGAGAGAGAGAGAGAGACATATAACATATATGTGTATATATAAACACACATATATACATAACACACACACACAACCCGCCGTGGCACTC
>NC_091572.1:24589173-24606673 GCF_042767895.1 Penaeus vannamei
ATGTGTGTGTGTGTGTTGTTTGTCAGTTAATCATGGAACATAAGTGGATCTATTTTTACATTATTTATATATTTTAATATTTAATACTAGTAAAATGCTCTTATGGACATGTTATCGTGGTGCAGTGGTAAGCATCGCCGCCTCTTACGCGACAGACTCGGGTTCGAACCCCGACGGAGACAAATGGGGAAGCTTTTTATACATGAATTTCTGTTTGCATCTCTTTATACTTACCTGCCCTTCTATCTTTCTACTCTTGTTTGTCTCTTTTTTATTGTTTATATTATGAAGGAGTATGGAGGAATTGGAGCGTTTGATTTTTCTGGGGGATCTGTTGTTTGTTAGGTAAAGTCGATGTTGACAAAAGACAAAGACAGAATCTGTCTTATTGTTCCCGCTGCTGTGACGATATCTACAATGAATTATTTCTTAATTTTGTCGAATGAATATATTAAGATGTAGTACATTAATTTAATGCGTTTTTTTCCTCAAAGAACGGGCGTAGAGAAAAAATATAACACTTCATTTATTATTTAGTAGGAAATAACGTAAAATTATATAAGCAGAACATTTTTTACATATCGTTTTATAGTGCAATTAACTGACTAACAGAATACGATATTCTAAATGTGAGTCTGTAAGTAAAATACTGTTGTTGTGCCAATACTTTAACACATTATTTCCTAATTCTGTCAGATAAATTAATATATATTAATATCGTTATTTATATTATTGTTTTCATAATTATGTTCATCTGTATTACTGTTACTACACACACACACACACACACACTCTCTCTCTCTCTCTCTCTCTCTCTCTCTGTCGGTCTATATATATATATGTGTGTGTGTGTGTGTGTGTGTGTGTGTGTGTGTGTGTGTGTGTGTGTGTGTGTGTGTGTGTGTGTGTGTGTGTGAATAAGGGTCATTCGTGCTTAATCATACTCGAATATCTCTCCCTTATAGTACGAACTCCCTATTTACCTGACTTTGTGATGGCTCTCAGCTGAACGCACAATCAGTTCTAAATGGTTTGAAGGAACATTTAAGTAGGAGAAAATATTTACTCTTTTGTTTTAGCCCCTATAATGATATCGGTAATGATAAAATAACAACAATAATAATCAAAAGGCAGCAACATTTAAAGACCTAGAGAAAACAGTGGAAAACATGGAATTCGTAATTAACGACACAGCTCACGAAAAGGCAATAATAGGCTCTAAGTACCTTTGCTAATCCTATATTGAAGTAATTCGACTAAATCCTTTGTTGTTAAACATTTACTCCCGGGATTTTTTCTTTTCCGATCTTGATGCTCAGCCGAGAGAGGAAAGGAATTGAAGTCGTGATCTCTTTTATCAAAAAATGTTCATATTTTATAGTGTGAGTTATGATCTACTTTTTCTACAGTTACCGTAATGCGATCTACCAGCCTAAGATTCAAACATATTCCATAAATGTAACTGCAACAGTGTAACATCTTAAAGGCTGCATGGTGACACAGGGAGTAGTCTATCTTTATTAATAATTGTATGCTGTTTAGACATGTCCATCATTATAAATATAAATATAACATATTCACAGAAAAAAATGCGTTTTAAGCAGGGAAAGTTCTTGCTTAAAATCTCAAGACTTCTTGCTATATCAAGAATTTCGCTTGCTTTCTCAAGCGACCCCGCAGATGGCTAGCGGTGTACCGTCGCCATGGCAACAGCTTCGTTCGCCTGCCGTACTAGTCACAATCCTTCGAATGCGGGCGTTGGCCAAGAACTCCACTTAATATTTTAACAAAAAAATGTTTTTTTCATAGTATCTGATTCTGTAATTTCCATAAAATCATATTCAAAGAAATTCAAGTTAAATGAAAACGAAAGGAGATAATGGAGATTATGGGAATGAAATTTGTTTTGCTTATAAATCATAAATGATTATAAGACGAACAATTTACGTCTCTATGAATAGAGAATTGATCTACTATTCTATGAAATAGAGAATATTTCAAGGGAAAAAGTCTGAGAAATTCTAACAACATTCTTCTGTTGATATTATATTCGGTGACTGTTATATTTAACTTAATAAAATCGGATATATGGGGTGGGTAGGCCTATATTTTAATTCAGTGGAGTTCATTTGCTTTGATAACGCGTCAGAGTGTATGGGTTGCCCATCGGAGGAGTGTTTCACTGTTTTAGAGGCACATTATATGAATAATGGAGAAATTATTGCGCTTTGTCGAGATGTTAGGGTAGATTAATTTACTTCTCTGCCATCTTGATGCGGCGCTCGCTTGTCAGCTGTTTTGAAATGCGCGCTCAAACTGTTACCAACCACCAGTGAAATAAACTCCACCCTCAACTTATGCATAAGTTATCTCTCTGAGAGATTGGTGGTGGGAATACTTGTCTATTGCTTTTAAATCCCAAGTATGTATATGTTGTGTGTTATTTTGACATTTCTATGTTCTTTAAATACTGTTATAATTTTTACTTTATAGAAAGACACTTCCACATGTCTGGCCTCACTGAACAAGGCTTGCCTGCCTTGGAAAGCGTTTTAAGCATGGAACGGTACAGTTCTTGTCCTGTCAGCAACGATTCTTGCCCAAGCACTCCCCTGCTTAAAACGCTTATAATAATCCAAGCATCATGAGTACGTGGATATGCTATTGCACAACTTCTCTCTAGGTCTATTCCTCCCATTCATTCTGAAGATTCATAATGATGCTTATGAAGAGTATGTCAAATATGAGAACAAGGATTATGCAGGAAAGTGGGAGGAAAAAAATAGAATAAAAGAGATATGGGTGGAACGAAAGAAATAATTTGGTGACAATTGTAAATACAAATTGTAGACCGACTTTGTAGGCTGACAGCTTATATTACTAATTTCATATCAGTGACCAAAGTTTCTCGCATCGTCTGTCTATATGGCTTCTCTCTCTCTCTCTCTCTCTCTCTCTCTCTCTCTCTCTCTCTCTCTCTCTCTCTCTCTCTCTCTATATATATATATATATATATATATATATATATATATATATATATATTAGTTAAAAAGTCATAACTATGATATCGATAGTCAAGATAATGATACCAATAATATTAATGATATTTAGATTAATACAAATTCTAATAATGATGATAGCGATAACAAAAATATAATAACAAAATAACAATAACAACAATGATAATAATAAACGCACTAATAACAACAATAATACTTATATTGATGAAGATAAGAGTGGCAAGACAACAATAGCAATCATGATAATGATAATGATATTATTAAGAAATAATGATGGACTATCAGAGAGAGACAGATAGTAAAATAGATTTTCATGGTTCGTTAAAAGTAAGAATTCCTGAAGCAGCCAGGCGGGAAATGTCTATTATTTTCAAATAAAAATGTAATACAATGAAAAGTATTTCTCGAATACAAATGTCCAGTATTCATATAGTGATGGTTATCTCTATCGCCATTATTACTGTTACTATCATGTATTACCCTTTTTATACTATTCCTCTGCGTCACTATTCTGATCGTCATTGCCACTAATTACGGTTAGCGTGATTCATTAATACCTTTATTCGTAGCATGTTCCTTTTTTCTTTCTCTTTCCATCCACCATCTTCGTTTCCGTCCTTCCCTCTCCTTTCTGTCTTTCTTTTGTAAAAGTAAACAGGCAGCGGTTTCTGTCTGTATCTGTCTGTTTACCGTTCACTTTCTTTCTCTTTCTCATTTTTCTAATTCCTTGTTGATCAGCTTGGCAGTGTCATCGGATGACACCCCCTCCCCCCCACACACACAAAAGAAATCCAAAGACGAACAACAATCTTGCAGTTTGTTTATTCTGAATAGCTTTATTTTGATTTTTCGCAATGGCTCAACTGGTCCTTGAATAAACTTATTTTACTAAAATGATGAACAAAAAGAAAAAAATCACAATTGAAAAAAATGGATTAGAATTTAAAATCAATATGTTCATGGAATACACGAGAAGACTTCAGAAAATTCGTCAAAATTCTGAGCGGAAATTGTGAAAGGTATAATATCTATTGAATATAGGAAAGATTACACTTGTAAAAGATAATCACATACATATTGTTTGGTTTGAAGGTATATGTTCAGACCCATACATAGATAAATAGATAAATATATAGATAAATCCATACACACATACATACAAAAGTACAAGAGTATATATATACAGATATACATATATATACATACATACTTACCCACACACATGGATACTTACATACATAGAAGTGGCTATATACGCACACTCCTTTCACTTTCCCCTTTACATTGATGATACACTTTTCCTCTAACAGAAAAGTAATTAATGTGATTCTTCGAATACCTACCTTCTTGACAAACCGAAGCTTCATGTTTGTAATATGAGAAGCAAAGGATGGGAGGAAGAGGACGAACAAGTGATGAAGGAAAAAAATGAAAATCATGAGCAGGAAATAGGGAAGGAAGGGAAGAAGTTATGATGTTATATTGTCTTGTTTAGTGTTATCTTCGTTCCACTTTGCCTTCTTCAGATAAGAAACACGAATTCATAGAAGAGAAGCATAGGTCTGTTTGCAATGAGATCCGATTCAGTAAACTGCGCTTAACGTTTACCTAAACATTATGAAAGGTTTGTTGTCACTGTAGTTCACAGTGTCATGAAATAATGAATGCTACCTATGGTCCGGAATGAAAACAAACCAGATAGTATAGCTACCAAGAGGTGAATTACTATTACTATTGCATTATGACAGCTGGATCCTATGCTAACTATATATCTAGTGGATAGGTATCTTTTTTATATGAAATGGATTGTTAATGATTACGACATTTATTGTTTATCATTAAGATAAACAATAACGACAACAATAGTGTTAAATCTACAAAGGTAAAGGTAATAATATAAATGTTTATAGTTATAAGACCAGAGAAGGTAATAGTGATTTTTATTATAATACTTTGAAAAATAACAATGATAGTAATGATGATAATTGGTAATAACAACGATGGTGCTAATGACAGTAATAATAACAGCAGAAGCAACAATAATAACTGACAATGATAAAAATAAAAGAATAATAATAGCATCATTATAACTATCATAACAATAATATCAATAATAATGATAACGACCATAGTTATAATAAACAATAATACTAATTCTAAAACACACACGCGCATTGGTGATCGGTGGGGGGGGGGAGGGGGGAGCGAAAGAGACTATATAAAGGAGATTCTCAGATTACTTTTTCTAATAAAAAATCGTGTTAACGTGATAATCTTTTCATTTTGCTAAGCACTCGAGGTGCGAACTCCAACGGAAGCCAGCCAGCCCACCGCGGGCGTCAGAGTGGGCGCTCTAGCCATTGCAAAAAAATCATAAATATCAACACGTTTCCGTGGTGTAGTGGTTAGCACAGTCACCTCTTACGCGACAGACTCGGGTTCGAACCCCGACGGTGACAATAACGAAGAAGTTTTATGCATGAATTTCATTTTGCATTATTTATTTTATTTCTGTCTCTCCAGTGTTTAAACTGTGAAGAATTATGGAGGAATTGGAGCGTTTGATTTTGCATTTTTGGGATTTGCTTGGTAGTTTGTTAGTTTATGCGCGTTTTCACAATTTTGTTGTTATTTCTCTCATCATCCTGTGATTCTATTAGTAATATGAAAAGCAAAGAATGGGAGGAGGAAGAAGAGGACGAACAAGTGAAGCAGAAAAAGAAATAAAAATCAAGACGTAGAAAAGTGGGAAGGAAAGAGGTGAAAAGGGGGAAGCAAATATTGTTTTATTGTCTTGTTTATGTTGTTATAATATATAGTTAGTATAATCATAGTTACAGAGATTTTGGACTTGAAAAACGGAACGAACTGCACGATCTGCCTTTACAGTAGCTAATTTTTTACCTTTATATTATGAAAGGTTTGTTGTCACTGTAGTTCACAGTGTCATGAAATAAATGAATGCTGCTTATAGTCCGGAATGAAAACAAACCAGACAGTATAGGTACATAGGCGTGAATTACTACTACTATTGTATTGTGACAGCTGGATCCTATGCTAGCTATATTTCTAGTGCCTTGGTATGAAAAGGATTGCTGTAATTCACATTACCAGGATATCTTGTTCGCATTTCATTTTACTCTCTATTCCCATGTTTTTTTTTAAGTATATTTTTTGTATTGATACCATTACATATATTCATTCGATAAATTTAAAACTTTTTTTTTTAACATATGTACTATTTAGAAAGCATATGATTACAGGTTACATATTATTTTATATCTATTTTTAAAACATACTCCGTTTGGGTAAACACTGTTACTTAAACGGAAAATTATACGAAATTTATTATATAAAAACAAGAATCCTAAAAGGAATCCGAATAAACACCAATAATTTCGGAATTCATTGTTTATTGTTGACAAGGAATGTAAACTAAACCAACATTCAAGATAAAGTATTAAATCAGCCAAACGCTTCAAAGATTAGAACTGATTTCAAATGATGTTTAGAAATAAGTAAGAATCTGGTTGTATTATTATTATTATTGTGTGTGTGTATATGTGTGTGTGTGCAACGCATATGTAATGAATAATGAAGACTTGATTAAAATACGAATGTCTTTAAAGAAATTGCATTTGAAATATCCATCTTCAGATCTAGACTGAAGACTGAATAGAAAATAATCCCTGGATAGACACAGGTAATTTACCTAACACAAACAAATACAAGTTGCTCTCTGGCTGCTGGAATGAGTTAATTTTCCTTTGTTGATCATATCTGTCTATTTCTTCATCTCGTTGTCGATTTTCTCTCTCTATTACATGATAGTAATAGTGATAATGGCTCTCTGCGTGTCTCTTGCCTTTTCTTCACTATCTTTTCATTATATTTTTCTAATTAAATTTTAGGCCTACATTCATACACATCATAAATGAAGATATTTCGACATCTGTTTATTAGTATTCATCCTGAAGTATACGTCTATGCTGCAGCGATAATCAAGGATTAAACAAACACCAAAGGAAGGTCATGGAAGCTGCACACATCGCCACAGAGAAAATATGAACACCCCATCGGGTCGATTCAAACTATCCAAGGTCGCGGCGGCAATTCTACGTAGAACGAGCGTGAAGTCACGATCATCAGGTGATTGATCAGCTCCCTTGTAATATTAATATGCTGTGTACTTTCTCAAATGTATATATTTCCGAAGATGATATATTCGAAACCGGTCAAATGCATCTCTTGCATTGTGAAGATATTCATTCTCAATCATGCCTTTCCACATTTGCGAACATGAATACGGTTCATAATTAAATTTGGTCTTGGCGAAAGATTTCTTAAGAAATTCATCAAGAATACAGCGCAAACAGAATGAGAGAGGATGAACGGACTGAATAAACGGCACTCGAAAAGAAAATAGGAATCATGAACCCGTAAAATGAAAGATAAAGACGGTTAGGCTTTTGACCGGCCTCTCTGGGTCCCTCGCAGATATACGTGTGGGTCTCACAGGACCAGCTACAGGACAGTGCAATAGTAGTTGTATTTCACACTTTGGGAGCTGTACTGTCTGGCTTGTTTACTTTGAATTTTTATTTTATTCCGGACCAAAAGTAACATAAATTAATTTCATGAAACTGAACCACAGTGACAACAAACCTTTCAAAATATATAAGTAAACATCAAGCTACAGTTAAAAGGAGATCGTGCAGTTTGTCTTATGTTGCAAATCCATTTCCTTTGCAACCTTGATTATACTAAATCGGATCTGATTGCTAACAAACTTATGATTCTTCTCTTCTATACGTTCGTTTGTCTTGTCTAAGTGGGCAACGTGGAAGGAAGACAACACTAAACAAGATAATAAAACAATTTGTTTCGCCTTTTTCACCTCTTTCCTTCTCCTCCCCTTTTCTACTCCATCTTGATCTTTATTTCTTTTTCTGCATCACTTCTTCGTCCTCTTCCTCCTTCCATTCTTTGCTTCTCATATTACTAATTCAGTCACAGGATGAGAGGATTAGCAACAAAATTATGAAAACGCGCATAAACACTAAGAAGCAACCAAGCAGATCCCAAAAAAGCAAAATCAATCACTCCATTTTTTCATAATTCTTTACATTTTAAACACTGGAGAGACATAAACAAAAGGAGAAAGATAAAGAAGGGTAGGGAAATAGAAAGATAAATACAAACAGAAATTCATGCATAAAACTTTATTTTCTTCGTCTCCGTCGGGGATCGAACCCGAGTCTGTCGCGTAAGAGGCAACTGTGCTAACCACTACACTACGAAAACATCTGCTTTATTGATAAATTTTACTATAATTAAATTTTAGCATTATATATATATATATATATATATATATATACATATAAAACACTGAAATAAATCCAATCTTCAAGAATTATAATAAACTTGCTAACTTCTTCTTGGCTCTTTCAAGAACCTATTTTCGTAAAATATTGAGCAAGATGAAGAAAAATCTACCAACGTTCCAAAAATAAAGTTTTGTATGTTTAATATTAGGATTCTCTCTCCCTCCCTCCCTCCCTCTCTCCCTCTCTCTCTCTCTCTCTCTCTCTCTCTCTCTCATTTGCCCTCTGTCTATCTACCTACTTATCTCAACTACACATTATGATGAAGAGAAATGCTGGGAAAGTATATAAATATACTTGCATGTTTTTTACTTATCTTGTTGGCATTCCCACTGAGGTTACCATTATCGTTCATATCACTACTTATCACAGACTTCTTAATAATTAAAATCACTGGAATACGTATTTCAAAAATACCAATAAGTCATATAGTTTATTTACGTGTTACCACTCTCGCTTGCGAGTCTACATTTATTTGTCGAAATTGGGGGTTCTTTTAATTCATATTTCTTATTCTTATTCAACTTATACTACTGCATTCGCCCCCCCCCATACATGTTAAAAAATCCAACTAATACACTATTCATCATACTGACTTTCATATTCTATAGTTCATAGTTCATATAACTACGTTCGTTCATCTCATAGATATTCCTCGACACCCATCCATTAAATGATGTTCGACGCTGGCCAACTATATGCTGATGTCTAATTCACAAAAGTCAAAATATCCAAGAGGTATCACCTATCATTCCTGCTGAACATGTAAAATGCAATCCCGTTTCTTCAATTTTTCTATAACATATGGCATTTCTCCCCAACTCGCTACTTTTTGCAACCATTTAGTGGCCAATTCTTCATTATTTGTCCCACATTAAAGGGTGTTCAGCTGTTGCCATGATATAATAAGAATGATAATGATGGAAATAGTAATAATAATTGCTTAATGATAATACTAGTTATAACAGTAATATCAATAACAATGATAATCATAGATAGGATAACAAAATAGATACTGATACTAAAACTCATAAGAGTACAACTACAAGAGATAATAATAATGATAATGACAACAGTAATGAGAGTGATAGCAATTATACTAAAAGTAATTAAAATGATGAAAATAAAGACAGTAGTAGGAGTACTGCTACTAATAATACTATTGCTAATAAAGACAACGGATATTAGTGACAATAATAGTAATACAAAGGATATTGACTTAACGATGATCAGAAACGAAAACCAGCAACATGGATAGTTAATGGCACAGGAAATAACGAATAACGAAAGCAGTAATAAGAGGGTAAGAAATAAGATCAAATGGAATCAAAAGGCAAACAGAGCAACGACCTCAAGGAAGAAGGAAGAGCAGCTGCGAAGGACGAAGAGGAAGGACACGCGTCAAACACGAATGAACGTCATAGTGAGAAGGAGGATGTGCAAGACAAAGGAAATGTATGAATAAAGACAGAGAAAAAGAATGAGCAGGAAGTCCCGAGGTGTGCGAAGGCGCGTGGCCAGCGACAGCGTCTGACATAAACATGATACATCTCCTTCATAATTGTCACAGACGCCCTTTCTTTTTGAAATGACGAATGACTGTGGGAAACAAGGATCTAGAATAATCTTTATAAACATTTTTTGTATATCGACCTGGAGCAGCGAAAGAGATCAAGAAAAAATATAGTTGATTCTGTTTTGAATGTGTCATTTATAAAGTATAAAGTAGTTTTTGCGACACTCTGTATTCCTCGGATCAAATAAGCATAAATTTCAATAATCAGAATAATAGTATTAACATCAGTATTGATAACAATATTAGTAACATAAAATTGACCATCACAATGGTATGATAACAATAATGGTAATTATGACAATGATAAAAGATAATTGACTATTATGATGATGACCATAAGAATATAACAATAATAATGATGATGATACCTATGAAAATGATAGTTGTGATGACAATGAAGAAGAAATAACAATATATATATATATATAAATGATAACATCAACATTCTAATTTCACAATTTGTATTCTAATTATGGTTTTGATGAGAAACATGCAAATAAGGATTGGCAAGAAAACGAGTGACACGAAAACCAAAGAGAGCGTAAAAATAAAAACCATAAGGTGTTCATCCCAACGGGAACTGAATCCGAGATTCCTGATTGACAGTCAGTCGTGTTAACCTTTGTAATACAAGGACTTTGTAAGAAGGGGAAGAAAGCAAATTTTATTTAAATTACCCCCGCCCTCTTTCTCTCTCTTTTGTTTTCTTTCTGTCGGCATTTCTATGTCTGTTCGTCTGTTTGGCTCTCTGTCTGTTTTGTCATCTCCCTCTCTCCCTCTCTCTGTCTCTCACCCACTCTCCCCCTCCCCCTCCCTACCTCTCTCCCTCTTTCTCTCTCTCTCTCACCTGCTCTCCCCCCCCCTCTCTCTCTCTCTCTCTCTCACCCACTCTCCCCCTCCCCCTCCTCTCTCTCTCTCTCTTTCTCTCTCTTTCTCTCTCTCTGTCTGTCTGCCTTTGCGACGCGTCTGTTCATCTGTTTGGCTCACTATATGTCTTCTTCCCCTTCCCCCCCTCCCTTTCTCTCCCTTTTTCTCTCTAATATTGGGGACTTTAAATCAACAAACGACGAATAGCTATTCAATAAGATTTCAAAGCAAAATATATATTATGAACTAAGAGCAAACTGCAATAACTCAATATTTCTAAGATCCTAAAAATACCTACTACTGAAATATAAAGTAATGTGAGCTGTAGTGACTTTTATATATGATGCTGATAATTCTCTCGTAGCAATGAAAGCTGCTTCTGGTTTTCAGGATTATATATATGATCGGTGCAATTCATGTAAAAAAAATCACAGTAAACTAAGAAAAATAAAAATTTTATGAGCTACCAGAAGTAATGAAATATACCGCAAAAGAAAGAAAGAAAAATCATACTGGACTCTATCCTTTGATTGCCACAAATTCAAATTACAACAGTTTCCAGCACTGGCAAACAGTACGCATGACAACATGATACCAAGATATGTGACAACATGTCACACACGCTGCCTCTTTTTGAGACTAAATGTGTAAACCGCAGGTGATCCTGTTGTCATTATTGCTGTCATCCTTGATAATAATGGGGCTAACATTACTCATATTAATTCTTATAATCATCGTTATCATAATTATTATCGTAATTATTATTATCATCTCTCTCTCTCTCTCTCCCTCTCCTTCCCTCCCATCTCCCTTGAATTGCAACTTGAGTTTCCTTGCTCTGTGACGATTCAAAACATGTCATGCTAACGGTAAATGTCTAAAATGCTCTTTTAGTTCTATGTGTATTAACTTTTTTATTCAACAAGCTGTGTGGATCCTATTGAATTATTAATTGCCGTTGGTTTGCTTATTCGTGTTTGCTGGCACTTCAAAATGCACGTGTTGCACTGCAAGCGATCGCTGTTCCACGGAGCCCGATTTGGCGCTGTTGATCCTGCTTCCGTTTCATTTTTATTTAATTTATTTCTATTTTTCACTTGTGTTATATATTGGAATTCTTGTGTAAAGAAAAAGGAAAAGAACACGAAATGAAAAAATAATAAAAAAATATACATGTATATCGTCTCAGCCGGGAATTGAACTCGGGCCTCCGGTTTTGAAGACCGTCATGCTAACCGTTACACCACAGAGACTTGGTTAGGGAAGTTCATAAATGCGTTTAAATTTTCACAAACTGTGATGCACGGACATTACAATGTCTTCAAAACGATGATGAAGTTGGTGACGGTGATACGATGATAATGATGATGATATTCAGAGCAAAAGTAATGAAGGTTATTTGTCATCATGGTGGGGATAGTGTGTACATGTTATGAATGAGATAGCAGTATTACTTAAAACGACTATGATTAAAAAGAAAGAAAAGATTAGTATAACACTAATTTACGTAATGTTACACACACACACACACACACACACACACACACACACACATATATATATATATATATTTGTGTGTGTGTGTGTGTGTGTGTGTGTGTGTGTGTGTGTGTGTGTCTGTGTGTGTGCTTTCACCCAGAGTAAAATGTCATATTAAACGTTAGTGTATACCTACCATTGTACTGAAATACGTCCAGTCTTCTTAAACACCCTTTCAAAATCAGTTTTACTATAATATTCAGTAAAAAAAAAAAAAAAAAAAAAAAACTGTGTTCTAAAAATAATGTAGAGTTTTGTATGTATAATATTAGGATTTTTTTTTTCTCTCTCTCTCTCACTATTTTCCCTCTAACTATGTGTCTACTTGTCTTACCTAAGCATTAAGATAAACAGAAAATATCGAGGAAGCAATTTGATTTAGGGAGGTAAGGTCATGTAGTAAATCTCATTTTTTTTTCTGCCAGTTTCTGAAATATTACAAGAGACGTCGAGGTGGATTATGCACACTAGACTTTAAAAATGTGCCAATCTTAAAATCTAGGTGAAAGAGTAAGAAGAAGAAAAAAAATCCCGTGAATTAGGTTAAAAAGCCCGCGTGTGAGGCGCCGTGTTGGCGGGCGTAAGAGCAATCCCTTCCCTTTGAAATTCAAATGTCCGACGCCGCGTGTCGTTATTGTTTGGATTACTACACATCTCAGCACAGTTCCTTTGTCAAACTCGGCGCCGAAAACAAAATAACATATACAGCCAGAGTAGTACAACCAGATTCTTACTTCTGAGCATCAGTGTAAATCAGTTCCAATCTCTAATTCTAATTATTGGCGTTCACTCGAATTCCTGTTAGACAAAATTTTGTTTCGATCATAAATTTCATATAATTTTCTGATCAGCTAACAGTTTTTTCCTAACTACAGTACGTTTTCAAAGGCAAATATAAATTGATATACCTTTTGTAAGTCGCTATGAAATTATATGCTTTAACAATAGTGTATATGTATAAAAGAATTAATTCACATCCCCTTTATAATTGTTTACCAGACTTTTATCAACCTGCAAGAGTTATCAGATAAGCCCTCAATTCAATGACATTTAATGAAAGTCTATCGTCTACAAATAAGTTTTCTAGAGGCTTTTTCCTGCCATTTGTAGGCTTTGGAATAGATTGCCTTCAGAGATTGCAACTTCTCCGACTCTTGATAAGTTTAAAAGATCAGCTAACATGTTTTTCTTGCGTAAATAGATAACTTTCCATCTTATTCTTTCTCAGCTGTATCTTGACCTGCACTGACACATTTGGTGGTATAAATCTTGATTTTCGCAACGAGGCTCCTTATACAGCTTACAACAACAACAGCAACAATAAAAACAATAATAGTAATGATAATAATGCTTATAAATGGTTTCAATATCAAAGAAAATATAGTTTCATGGGAACAGATTCAAATGAAATATAAACAAGATATCCTGATAGTAAGGTAAATTACAACAATCCATTTCATACCAAAACAAAAGATACCTATCCATGGATCCAGCTGTCACAATGCAATAGTAGTAGCTATGCTGTCTGATTTGTTTTCATTCCGGACCATAGGTAGCATTCATTTATTTCATCGCACTGTGAACTACAGTGACAACAAACCTTTCATAATATATAAGTAAACATCAAGCTGTAAAAAGGAGATCTTGCAGTTCGTTCTATGTTGCAAGCCCAAAAACTCTGCAACCATGATTATACTTAATCGGATCTCATTGATAACAGACCTACGCTTCTCGCTTATGAGTTCGTGCTTATCTGAAGAAGGCAAAGTGGAACGAAAACAACGCTAAACAAGACAATATAACAATATAACCTCTTTCCTTCCTTCCCCATTTCCTGCTCCATCTTGAGTTTTATTTTTTTCCTTCATCACTTGTTCGTCCTCTTCTTCCTGCTCCCATTCTTTGTCTCATATTACTAATACAATCATGATAGTGATGAGAATAACAAAATTGCGGGAACGCGCAATTCAAGAAAAATATATGGAACGGTAGGTAATTAGCTACAGATGCAAACAGAAATTAATGCAATAAAATAATGAGGTCTTAGTATCCGTATTCTTATCTGAAGTAGCCAAAGTGGAGCGAGGATAACTAAAGGAAAGATAATAAAACAAAATTTGCTTCTTCTTTTGCCTCTTTCCTTCTTTCCACCTATCCAACTCCGTCTTGATTTTTATTTCTTTCTCTTCATCACTTGTCCGTTCTCTTCCACACACACAAAAAATAATAATAATAATAATAAAAAGAATAATAAATAAAATAAAACGCTCCACTTCCTTCATACTCCTTCGCATTGTAAACACTTGAAAAAGAGAAACAAAAGTAGAAAGATATATGGAAGGGTAGGTAAGGTGAATGATGGAAACAGGTAATCATGCATTAAAAGAGGTTAGCTGAGAGTATCCGTCGGGAATTGAACCCGAGTCTGGTGCGTAAGACGCAAACGTGCTATCCACTACACCACGGAATCATGTATAAGAAAGAAAATTACTACAATTAGTGTGTAGTTTTTCCGAGAACACATATTCCATGTGTATTTAATGTTACATGTGTGTGTGCTTTCATGAAAAGAGTAAGATTAAACATTATTGTATACTATTGCACTGAAATATGTCCAATTTTTAAAAATACCTCCTTTCTTGGCTCCTTCAAGAACCCATTTCCAAAAATATCCAGTAAAAAGATAAAATCTCCCTATCTTCCTTCTCATCTCACATAAGCATTAAGATATAGAGAAATCCTGTTTTTTATCATTATTTCGTCCTTTGTACTTCCTTTGTTGGCATGCCCACTGCTGTCACTATTATCGCTATTACCAATACTTTTCACAGACCTTTATCGACATCATAATTAGAACATTTATTTTGAAATTACCAGTGAGCCATATAGTTTATTTACAAGAATTCCATTCTTGTTTGCATCTACTTTTATTTGTCGAAATTTGTGGTTAAAGGAGTCAGCAGTAATAAGTTATTAATATATTCCTCGAACACACATAATACGCATCTCGCTTCATTACATACCTACCTAAGTTATTTATGTCATGCATTCGTTAACCCCGTTTACACTTAAGTAAATCCCTCTACTACACTATTCATCTCACTGCTTTCATATTCTCACGAGTCCATTTAACTGCATTCGTTCATCTCATGCCTATTCCCTTTGATGAGTGTTGGACAACTATGTGCTGATATCTATTATACAAAAGTCAAGGTATCTACGCCGATGATTCCTGCTCAATATGTACTTTCAATTATTCTAATACAAATGGCATTTCTCCTCAACTCGCTACTTTCTCTTTGTAACCCTTTAGTGGCCACTTCAATGCTGGTCCCACATTTAGGGAAGTTCGGTTGTGTTCTCCTGATGAGATCAATATCCAAGGTAATCCGTTCTAACGCTTCGTCAGGGTTAACATCTCGGTGCAAAAAAATCCTTTCGCTGAAAGGTCATATGCATTCTCGACGCCAGTTGTTACACATTTTGTGTCCCTAACGAGTAGCTGAAGAAGGTCCATTTGTTCTTAATCCTACTCATCCTACAAAGAATGTTAACGGTATTTTCTTAGAAGCGAATAAATCCAATTTATCCCTCATCTAGCAATTTGTCTACTTTTTTTATTTCGTATTCTCATTCTTTCTGAAGTTTGATAATCACCTTTATATTGGACATATCAACGATGAAATCGAGGGTACTGGTCATTTCTTATTTTTTATTTTTTTTATTAGTTGCAATGATAAGTATGGTAAGAGTAATGACTATAATCATAATGCTTGGCATATTGATAATGAAAGCAATACTAATAACATTAGTCATAGTAAAAACAGGAACAAGAACAAGAACAAGAACAATAGTGGTAATAACAACAATAACAATGATGATGATAATATTAATAATAATAATAGATATGATAGTAACACTAATTATAATAAAAAATAACAATGATAAGAAAAATGGCAATGATAATGATAAGGATATAAATATAAACAATAGCATAATAATAATAATTGTAACAGGAACATCATTGATCATGATATTAATATTAAAACTAATACAACGACTATAGGTAATAACACAAATTGATATTGACAATAGTAATGACAATACTGACAATAATAATGGTAATTATAATAACTGTAATGCTAATATTCATAAAAATAATTGTAATGATGATAATGATAACAATGATAATAATAATAACAACTACTACTACTACTACTACTATTAATAATGATAAAGATAATACAGATAATAGTGATAATAATACAATAGATAATGATAATCACAACGATGATGATGACGTTAGTGATGATGTGATGATGATAATGATGGTGATGTTAATGATGATATTTAGAACTGCAATAATGATAAAGGTTATTATTACCATGGTAGGGGCAGTGTACACATATTACAAGAGATAACAGTATTACCCAGAACGACAATGATGCTGATCTCAACAGACATGACTTTTGTCAACATAGTTGCGAAGGGCATCCGAATTAGGATCCGATTGGACCCTAAGAAAATGCTTTGCACAGATTAGGTCTTGTTATTTCATCATTCTTGTGTTGTTATTAACAGTATGTCGTGTTCTCTGTGCTTTAAATTGTTAAATTACAGTTTGATTTTCAGGTAAAATACCCATTCAGCATGTTTGATAGTTTCATGTACGCATGGTATATAAATCTAAACCTTTGTATAAATTGTAATACATGCAACATGTTTTTAGATATGGACAAAGTGTTAGATCTAGTTGTATGAATTGTTCATTATTCAACAATTATTTCCCTTTCTGCTCAATATACTCACATTTCGTTATCATTTTCTTCCTTAGTTCCACTCTTTGCTCACGGAGTAAAAAGTTCCTTGAAGTTCATTCCAAATTTCCAATAACAATTGGACTCATGCTAAACACTTATCAATAACAAAGGTTCATTATAAATAGTGATATATTAATAAATAATAAATATAATCAACATCAACAAAATTGGCACTTCTATTTCAATCAATAAGAACCGCCATCCTCTATATATGGTAAGATGCGGCTAAACTTGAAATTGTTATTCATCATTGGTTGAAAAATTGGAAATTAAAGCACAGTATAGCATCTAAAA